>NC_057797.1:259137639-259403964 GCF_018294505.1 Triticum aestivum | reverse complement strand
CTTTTAAAGCCCTTTATGTGGTGTCGCTCAGACACCCGACTGTGGCATTTCTTTTAAAGCCCTTTATGTGGTGTTGCTCAGACGCCCTACTGCGGCATTTTATTCCCACTCTATTACTGCTTATTCATGTTGCATGATAATAACCTGCTTGCATGCATAAAAGATGTTTTATTTATGACTCGCGATGTGATCATAGAACTTTTGTTTAGTGCATGATTATCAATTATATTATACCTGTGTTCTAAATGTTTGCGAGTACATTCAAAGTACTCACTGGCTTGTCCCTGGCTATTGTCTTGGCCAGATTTTTGCTTGGAGAGGAGTGTGGCGATGACAGCCTCGAGTCCTAAGCAACGGTAATAGCTGCCTCACGAAGATAGGAGTTAACCTGGTCAGCTGTTCCTGTGGGAAATGGAGTCCCATAGACACTGATGTCTCACAAACCGCTTCCGTCATCAACCAGTAGAAACCCAATTGTTGTACTCACAGGCCAGAATGGTCTTGTACTACATATTTTGTATTTTGCTTCAGATTTCTGTATCAAGCTGGAGCCTCATCAGCTAACAGTAATCCTGGGGCTGATGAGCACGACGGTCTTTTTCTGGAAATTTATACCCGGAAAAACCCGGTCGTGACATAAGAGTTGTAAGAGCCTGGATTTTGGCCCTTTTCTTTTTCTTTTGATTTAATTGGTTTTTGCTCTGTTTTTCTTTTTGGAGTGGTTCTGTGGCCTTGTCACCTTGGAAATCAGCTTCATTTCCTCTCCCAAGTGGATCATCATCCTAAAAACATTGCCAAGATCATGTCACTCCACGGCTTGACAAAACTCTAATTTCTTTTCTAGGGAAAATTCCTTTTCCTATTAACAGAATAATCCTATCTACCCTAGGTTGTGAAGCAACCTATATTTCTGTCCATCCAAAAATCCCCAAATAATTCTTATAAATTGTTTGGGTCATATCTTCATCAAATATGGCAAAATATTTAATTGTCCATATTTTCCATCATGCTCAATAAATTCGTTTCCTATTCTGTGCTAAATGGCACATTGTGAAGCAAGTGCTATATATCATCCAAATAATAGACTTGTGCCAAACTTCCTGACTGATGGAAGCATTTGTTAAGGAAGTGCTAGATAGGTTTTTCCAAATAAGTTGCAATTTTGCACACTTCTTCTTGTGCTAATATCATTGCTCTCCTCCAAAATTCAGCCCCACCCAATCATCTATGTGAGCACAACATCGATTCTGTCAAAATTTTTAGGTTGTAAAGCAAGTATATTTTATATTTCTTCATTTTGCCTGAAAATTTACCAGAGCATTCTCCTACCCAAATAACTTCTGTCCACAAAATTTGGCATCAATTATTAAAGCCAATATTTCTTTAGAATTTTTGCAAGATTCTGGACAGAGGGAATAGCTGTGAAGGAAGTACCATTTTGGTAAAACCAATTGGTATGAAATTTTTACAGCACCTTTATCTGGCCAAATCACTAAGCCCTGCCAAGTTTTACCTCAAGTGGTTACACCATGTGAGTGCATCATCCAAATCTTGATTCTGGACCCATAATGTGAGTTACAAAGCAACTATATTAGTTTGTGCTCCATTAGGCCTCAAAACCTCCAGGATCATAGTCCTTCCTTAGTTAATCACCCCAGACAAACTATTTAGCGCCAGTGAAATCCCTGTTGATCACCAGTGCTCACCCAAGTTTACTGCAGTAAACTTCAGATGGTGATTACCATTTAACCATATCACTTTTCACTGATCTACCCCCGTAGTTGAGACCTCCACTGGATAGACAACACACTAGACAACCCATTCCAGCCCCTCTCCCCGCTACATGCCAGTGCACGCGGTGACCATGACAATGGTGTGCCTGTGCACGCGCTCTATGTGCAGTGGCCGCGTCCAGTGGCTCTTTGCGCTGGACACCCTCCTCCTCTCGTCCTCTTCGCGCTCGTGAGCGTGTCTCGCAGATAGCCCGCATCATCGTCGTTCCCATGGACCCCTCTCTCCCTCCGATAGCTTCCTCACCGACGCTCGCCCACGCTCGCCCACGGGAGCACAGTGCCCCGACATGTTTTAATGGTGCTCAGCTTCTTCCTCTGCTCCCCGGCGTCGTCTACGCCTCCGTGAGCTGTCAATCAATAGCTCGTCATGTTCCCGCGCCCTCCCGTGCTCACTGGACGTCTCCAGAGACTCGACAGGATGTGCCCGGCGACAACCGAGCCCATCCCTCTTGCCCGGCTATATATAGTCCTCCCCCAAGCCGTTTGAGCACACCAGCAGCCTCTCCTCACTTCACTACCCCTCCCTAGCCTTTCACGCGAGCTCGAGGGGCTCTCCTCGCCTCTCTTGACCACCATGGCCTCCGCGGCCATCCGCCTAAATTAGCTCGAGTCCGAGCCTCCCCCTCCCTCCTGACCTCACCATAGCCTCACCCAGACCCCGACAATCCTCCCCGTGTCCTCCACCCATCGCCGGAGCCACCTTGGCCGCGTGCCCCAAGATCAACCGCCGCCACTAAGCTCTCTGTTGCCCGCATGGTGCTGCCCCTCCTCTACTCCCCGGTGCTCTTCTCCCCTCTAGATGGATGCGGTGGACCTTGCCGTGCTCGCTGGTTGCCTCCCCTTGGCCGGAGCTGGCCGGAGCCAACGAGCCCATCGTCGGCCAAGACCAGCCACACCTCTGCCTCGCCCCTCTATGCTTCTGTCGGGTGCAAGACAGAAGAAGGAGTGGGAGGAGAGAGAAAGGAGTGGGACCCACTCGTCAGCCGCTCAGCGCCGGTCCTGCCACCGCCACATCAATTAAGTGGAGGTGGAAACAACAGAGTACATTTTCCCTGACCGAAAGCATATTCACTTCTTCTTCGGGTGTAAAATGCGTCTTCCTCTACGGAAAGCGTATTTCCTCAAAACCTGCTTCTGCCTTATCGACTCAGGGACTTGTTTGTGATGCTATTTTTGCAGAAAGGTCTTTGATATTCATCAGCTCATATCTTTTTACCCACAACTCCAAATGAGGTGAATCCAAAGCCCACTTCTTTGTTTCGTCGAGCCTGTTCCGATGGAATCATTTTCACCATGTTTTGACATTCTAAAAATGACCATTTTGCCCTTGCCCTTATTCAGCCCCTTTGAGAGAACATTTTTCCAGCAATTCTTTCCGCGAGCTTCTCGCACCTCTTCTCGGTGATTTCTTCCAACCCAGGCAAGCCACACCCTCCATTTGCATGATTGAAATGCAGTGACATGGTTTATTCTTTTAAACTTGTTTAAAATATTGCTTTAGCTATGTGTGATCTGTTCATGGCATTTCCCGGAGTATTGATTTGATCTTGATATTGCCATGATATTGCTTGGAGTTTTAGGCTTATATTTTTGATGATTATGTGGATGACATGTGCCTTTGGATTCTTAGTGGCCATTAGGATTAATTTCATGATGGTATCTAGTATTATTTTGGAGTATTACTTTGGATAACATATGACTTTGGATTCCTAGTGGCTATTAGGATTATTTCCATGATGGTATCTGGTATTAGTTCGGAGTATTACTTTGGATGACATGTGCCTTTGGATTCTTAGTGGATATTAGGATTATTTTCATGATGGTATATGTTAATTATATTTTGGAGTGTTACTTTGGATATCATGCTGCCTTTGGACTATTAGTGGTTAGTATGATTAATTTCATGATGATAGTTGATGTTCTGTTGCTTGGAGTATTATTTTTGGAAATGATGTTTACATGTCGATCTTTGTCGAATAGCTTTATTCTTGTTATTGGAGTAGTAGGATTATTTTTTTCGGATTCATCATGACAGTAGTGATGTGCTACCCTTGGAGTATTTTTGAGGTGATGATATTAGGCTTGGATTATTTGTTGGATTTTTCTATGACCTAGATTATAGTTTGATAGTTGATATCGGAGTATCAGTTATCACAGTTATACTTTTGGGGATAAATTCCGTCATTAAGTTGGTCAGTGTCAGGACCCCGACTCGATGCCACATAGGTCTAGAATGTAACACCTCATATCACTTTGCGGCCTCACGCACGGTATTCCCACGGGTGTCGTCTTACCTTTGCCCGGGACCGTTTGCGCCTTTTGGCACACGTATATGATAGTGTCGCTAGCATCCATATGATAAGGAGCCCGGGCTGACATGGCTAGTCGTAAACCCAAAGTGGCACAGACTTACAGGGACAGGCATCCATGACCCAACAACGAACGTGTCGGTCATCAGCAAGTGGGTCCGAGCTGTAGCACTGGGCTAGCAGGACTCCGGTAAACTGGGCTGTAGCGGGCTAACAGGACTCCGGTACTCAATGCGTGACATTTCCCCGAAGGGACAGACACAGGAACGAAGAAGGACACATGCCGGCCAGCCTAAGTGTTCCGGAGCAGTAGCAAGCTACCATGTCTTGGTGGAAACACTAGGAGACATTTCCCGGTAAGAGAGGCTACTAAAGATAAACAACTAGATAGTCAGATCCCACACATACCAAGCATTTCAATCATACACACAATATGCTCGATATGTGCAAATACAACAAGGCATCACAACATGACTCTACGACACAAGTACTTTATTTAAGGCTCAGAGAGCCATACATAACATACACATAGGTACGGGTCACACGACCCAGCATTCAAGTCATACAGTCATACAAACCAGTAGCGGAAGTAACTTGTCTGAGTACAGACAACTAGTAAAATAAAAGAGGCTTGGGAAGCCTAGCTATACTACATGGTCCTTCACAAGCTCAGGATCACCACCTGGGCCTTAGCCTACTCATTGATGTCAACGTCTACGAAGAACCCATCAGAAGGGGTTGCAGCGTCTTCTCTAAAATGTAAATTATGGCAACATGAGTACAAAGGTACTCAGCAAGACTTACATCAGATCCTACATACATGCATATTATCAAGAAGGGTTGGTGGAGTTATTGCAGCAAGCCAGCTTTAACTCTTGGATAGGCTATCCTACGAGACTCCAACTTGAAATGGTTTTGCGCACACCAGTCCACTACTCACCACTTCAATACACTACCGACAATCCACCTCCGTCTTCCTATGGAAGAGCCATCCTCGGCACTCACACTTATCTTGAGGCTTTTAGTAGTTTCCATTTACTTGTCTATGAATTGTATAGGCAACCAAGCAGTCCTTTACCGCGGATGCGGCTATTCGAATAGATCATGTTAACCCTGCAGGGGTGTACTTCTTCATACATGTTTCCACCACTTAGCGTCTGCACACGACATGTGCTCGGCAGACTTCAAGCGAAAGCCGACGTGGGTGTAGACCACGACCTACCTAAACACCTAAGTCTCCAATCCAGGTTTATCGCCTATCCAGGTTCCATCCGCAGGGAGTCCGGCCGAGGTTTCCCATACGGCCCCAAACGATGTGTACAGGGTTCCGTGACACCTAACGGGTGCCCGGTATTCCCGGCCACGTACCTACCGCATCACAGCCCACCCCTACGGTCAGCGCTGTCCACGGCCTCCAGTAGGCTACAAACACCAAAAACTACTTGCAACTCCTGGACAGAGAACTAGGGTGAATAAGAAGTCGAGCGGGGTCATATTTCAGGGCCCAATGCATGGTAGTAGCTATATCTTAAATCACACATACAGATCTTAGTGCTTAAGGTCGGCTTCAATGAAACAACCCACCATGTACTCCTACATGGCCTCTCATCGATACCTTTACCAAATCGTGTTCACCACACCACTCTCATTACCGACATAATCATTTCACTCTAGCCCATCACCCAGATGAACTAGACCTGACACGACTCTAAGCATAGCAGGCATAGCAAGGTAGGAACAACACATACATATGGCTCAATCAACTCCTACACATGCTAGTGCGTTTCATCTAGTTACTGTGGCAATGACAGGTCATGCAGAGGAAGTGGGTTCAACTACCGTAGCACACAGCAGTTTGAAACGCGTTGTCTTAATGCAGTAAAAGAGAGCAGGAGCGAGATCATGGGATTGTATCGATATGATCAAATGGTTGGTTGCTTTCCTGGTGGTTCGATGCACTGATACGGTTCTTCATTAGGGTAATCACGGTACTCCTCGGAGGCAGAACCTGCCGCAAAGAACACCGATACACAACCATCACCAAACAATGTGCAACAATATGATGCATGCATGAAACATGGCAATATGAGTGTGTTGGGCTAATGCAACTAAGACCAGAAGGGTTTGAACCAATTTGAACTAAAATTCAAATTTCAAACTCATACATGGCCCTTTAAAGTGTTTTACCTTGTTCTGCATTAAACATCAAGTTAACTTGTTTAATGATGCATGAAAATAGTACAGATGGATAGATTGGATTTTTCTGATCATTTTTCATATATAACTTGTCTGATTTGGAGTTACAGATTAAAAGTTATGAATTTTTGAAATTTAAACTATATTCTGGAATTTCCTATATCAGATTAAATCCAGAAAATCAATTACTGCGTCAGCCTGACGTCAGTGTGACATTAGCAGGTCAACGGGACACGGTCTGGGTCAAACCTGATAGTGGGTCCCGCGTGTCAGTGTGATTAGATTAGTTAAAGTTTAATTAAAACTAAACCTATTTAATTAACAGGGCTGGGCCCCACCTATCATTGACTCAGGAGAGTCAACCAGGGCCCACCCGTGGTCAAACCCGGGTCGGCTGCACCGGCGTTTAGCCGCCGGCGAGCCCGACGCAGCGGCGGAAGTGGTTTTGGCCGTTCCGGCCACCAAATGGGTCGCGGAGGCCATCGGAGTGGAGCTGAGGACGAGCTGCAGCTCTTGGTGGAGTCCGTTGGGGTCGGGGTGGCCGGAGTTGGCGCCGGCGACGACTTTGGCAGCCACCAGAGTTCGGCCGAAGTCGAACTCAGGGCTAAAGTGTGCGGTGAAGTGCGGGGAGTGCACGGTTGGACCCAACGCAGCGTGGGGAGTGCGTTGGACACCGTGGAGTGGCCGGAGGATGGCCGGGAGCACGTCGGCGATGAGATCCACGGCGGTGGGTGCGGGTGGTCTTTGTGCGGTGGCTACACGGCTCGGGAACGAGAGAGGGAGGGTAGGAGGGGTAGCTAGGCTCAAAGCGCACCCGTAGAGGCCACCGGCGGGGTCGGGGACGAGGTGAGGCGGCGACGGCGTTGAAGGGGATCTCCGGCGATGGCGGACTCGGGCGAGGTCGGTGCGGTGGACTCGGGCCGCACGAGCACACGGGGCTCGGCTAGCTCGATGAAGTGGATGGCGGCGGAGCTCCTGGACACGACGAGAAGACGCACGGGCGGCGAGGAGCGCGGCTACGACGTAGGCACGGCGGCGGTGGCGTCGGCCATGGCTGGGGAGCGCGAGGGGGAGGAGCTGGAGGGGAGAGGGGGTGTCTGGGGGGTTCGGGGGAGAGAGGGGGAGTGATGCACGGCGTTAACCGGGCGAGTGGAGCGGCAAGGCGGCGAGCAGGTGCGTGGCACCCATGCGGTGCTCGCCGTCGAGCACCTGCCTGCCTGCCTGGTCGGCAAGCAGCTCGCTGGCGCGGCGCTGCGCTGGGCCGGTAGGTGGGCCGGGTGCTGGGCGCCAGGTAAGGTTTTGTTATTTTTTTTCTGTTTTCTGTTTTTTAATACTTCTGCAACTTTGTTGAATTAATAAAAATACTTAGGCAACTCCTAAAATCACCAAACTACTCCTGGTCCATAGTTGGATTATTTCCAACATGAAACATTTTAGTTTGGAGATATTTGAGCATTTGAATATTTTATATAATTTTAAATGCCCAAATTCAAATATCTATGATTTAATTCAAAGACCCTAAGATGACCTAGGAAAATGTGCATCACTTTTGGCAGAGGTTCTGAACCAAGACAAAAATGGTGGGCATTTTAGAAGGGCATTTCAGGTTCATTGAAAAAGTTTTTAGTAAACCCTAGTTGGTTTCAGAGGGGGCTGGGGGTTCTGTCATCCCCATTTCAGTTTTCTGATGAAAGAATAAACATGATGCAACACTCTAATGCATGTACTAGCTAGGGTGTGACAACTCACCCCCACTCAAAAGAATCTCGTCCCGAGATTTGGGTTCCTCCGGGAAGAAGGCGGGATACTCGAGTCGAAGACGATCCTCCCTTTCCCAAGTTGCTTCATCCTCAGAATGGTGCGACCATTGAACTTTGAGAAACTTGATATTATGACGTCGAGTGGTACGCTCGGCCTGATCGAGGATACGAATGGGGTACTCTTGATACATGAGATTATCTTGGAGATCAAGCGTTTCGTGGTCCACTCCATGGATAGGATCCGAGAAGCAACTCCTGAGTTGAGAAACGTGGAAGACATCGTGGACTCTAGAGAGATGCGGAGGTAGTTCCAACTGGTAGGCAACTTCTCCTCGTTTAGCGAGAATGCGAAAAGGTCCAATGTAACGAGGAGCCAATTTGCCTTTGATACCGAAACGATGGGTTCCCTTCAGAGGAGTAACCCGAAGGTAAGCCTTCTCGTCAACCTCGAAAGTCATAGCCTTATGTTTTCGGTCATATTGACTCTTTTGATGAGATTGGGCTGTTTTCAACTTTTCACGAATGATGCGAACTTGCTCTTCTGCTTCCTGAATCATATCCGGGCCAAAGAATTGTCTTTCCCCGCTTTCTGACCAGTTAAGGGGTGTTCGACACCGTCGTCCATAGAGAACTTCAAAAGGGGCTTTACCCAAGCTAGATTGATAGTTGTTGTTATAAGCAAATTCGGCAAATGGAAGGCATTTCTCCCACTCCATTCCGAATGAGATAACAGAGGCTCGAAGCATGTCTTCTAGGATCTGGTTGACGCGTTCTACCTGACCACTCGATTGAGGGTGAAAAGCGGTGCTAAAGGAAAGGCGGGTTCCCATAGCATTTTGGAAACTTTCCCAAAATCGAGAGGTGAAAAGACTTCCTCGATCCGAGTTAATTTCCAAAGGAACACCATGGAGAGACACTATTCGGGAGATGTATAAGTCTGCCAACTGACTAGCGGTTATACTCTCACGAACAGGTAAGAAATGGGCCACTTTGGAAAGACGATCGACAACGACGAAGATAGCATTATTCCCTCTCTTGGTCCTGGGAAAACCGGTAATGAAATCCATACCAATTTTATCCCATTTCCATTCAGGAATAGCTAAGGGTTGAAGGGTGCCAACAGGCCGTTGATGCTCTGCTTTTACACGAGGGCAGACGTCGCAATTAGCAATATATTGAGCAATTTCTCTCTTCATCCTAGTCCACCAAAACCTCTGGCGTAGGTCTTGATACATCTTAGTACTACCGGGATGAATGGTGAGAGGAGATTCATGAGCCTCCTTGAGGATCTACTGCCGTAGATGTTGGTTCTTGGGAACCACTAAACGGTTCTCAAAGTACACAACACCATGATCATTTGTGGAGAAACAACTAGCACCTCCGCTAGCAATGTTCTCCTTGATTTTAGATATTCCCTTATCTCGCTTTTGGGCAGCGATAATTTGATCCGCAAGAGTAGGTTTTGCCACCAAGGTGGAGAGAAAACCTTGAGGAACAATGTGAAGGTTAAGATTCCGAAATTCCTCATGGAGAAGCGGTTGACTTTGTTGTAACATCAGGTTGTTACAATAAGATTTACGACTTAGCGCATCAGCCATGACGTTGGCTTTCCCTGGGGTGTAAGTTATTCCTAAGTCGAAATCTGTGATCAACTCAACCCAACGTCTTTGCCTGAGATTCAAATCCGGTTGAGTGAAGATGTACTTCAGACTTTGGTGATCAGTGAATATTTCGCAACGATTACCGAGGAGGTAATGTCGCCAAGTTTTAAGTGCATAGACTATAGCTGCAAGCTCTAGATAATGAGTAGGATAATTCTCCTCATGTGGGTGCAATTGCCGTGAAGCATAAGCAATTACGTGTCGATCTTGCATGAGAATGCAACCTAGTCCTTGTCGCGAGGCGTCGCAGTAGATAACAAAGTCCTTAGAGAAGTCTGGCGGTACCAGTACGGGAGCAGAAGTCAGGCGTCTTTTCAGTTCCTGAAAGCTGTGCTCACATTGTGGAGTCCATTCAAACTTTTTATCTTTCTTGAGGAGTTTGGTTAGAGGTTTAGCAACTTTGGAGAAGTTCTCGACAAAGCGACGACAATAGCTCGCTAGGCCAAGGAAACTCCGAACTTGCTTGACCGATTCAGGTGGAGTCCAATTAAGGACGGCTTGAACTCGCTCAGGGTTAACAGCAATACCTTTACCAGATATTACATGACCCAGATAGGTCACTTCTGACAACCAAAATTCACATTTAGAGAATTTAGCATAAAGGCGATGCTCTCGAAGTTTCTTCAACACTAACCTTAGATGTTCGACATGTTCTTCCTCGTTCTTGGAGTAGATGAGTATATCATCGAGGTAAACCACGACGAATTTATCCAAATACTCCATGAAGATTGAGTTCATCAACCGAGAGAAGGTGGCTGGAGCGTTGGTTAAACCGAAGGACATGACGGTGTACTCGTATTGGCCATAACGAGTAACAAAGGCCATTTTAGGAATGTCCCCATTCCTGATTTTGATTTGATGGTAGCCCAACCTCAAATCCATTTGGGAGAAGATTGAGGATCCAGCGAGCTGATCATACAGGTCGTTGATCCTGGGGAGCGGATATTTGTTCTTGATTGTGACCAAATTGACAGGTCGATAATCTACAACCATCCGGTCCGTACCATCCTTCTTCTTGACGAAGAGGACGGGGCAAGCCCACGGAGATGAACTAGGTCGGATGAAACCCTTTTTCAAGGACTCATCGAGTTGTTTCTTAAGCTCGTCTAGTTCTAGTGGTGCCATCTTATAAGGTATTCTAGCAATCGGGATGGTTCCTGGAATAAGGTCTATTACGAACTCAACATCCCTGTCAGGTGGAACACCTGGCAATTCCTCTGGGAAGACATCCGGGAAGTCACGGACTACCGGAACGTCCTCAAGGTCTGGCAAAGGGCTGGCGTTAAGAGAAGATAACTGTCGCTTGGCTATTTGGGTCAAGACATTGACTATCTTCCCCGAGGGATGGGTGAGTTGAACAGTCCTAGAGAAGCAATCAATTTTGGCATGATGAGCTGACATCCAGTCCATACCCAAGATGATATTAATATCTGAAGATTTGAGAGCTATCAAAGATGCAAGGAAAACAAGTCTGTCGACTTGGATTTCATTTCCATAACTTACCCTAGAGGTTTGCCATCTAGAACCGGGAGTAGAAATTTCCATAGTGGATGGCATGTCACAGAATGCGATGTTATGCAAACGAGCATAGTTCTCGGATATGAATGAATGAGATGCTCCTGTATCGAAAAGAACAGATGCCGGGTCGCAATTAACAAGGAGCGTACCGAGAACGACGTTGGGATCCTCTTGAGCTTCTTCAGCAGAGATACAGTTGACATGACCACGTGTAGCGGTGGCCGGCTTGGCGTGGAACACTTTACCTGTCGACTTGCCACGGCCAACAGCTTTAGCAGGTTGGTTGGGGTTGGTCTGGGGACACTCGCGCATATAGTGGCCAGATTCCCCACACTTAAAGCAAGTCACGGAACTGGTGTGTGGAGGAGCATTGTTGGTTGGACCACCATAGGGCTTGGCTGGTGCAAACTGTTGAACGGGGCGAGGCGCCTGGAAGGATGGCCTCGGTGTGAACCTGGGTGGCAGGGCAGTGTTAGGCACCCACACGCGGCGCTTCTGAGGGCCAGCACCGGATGAGGAACCCACGTCACGGCCATGCTTGCGTGTTGCGTCATAATCAGTCTGACCAGTCTCAGCACTGATGGCCTTGTTAACAAGCTTCTGAAAAGATGTGCACTCATGCAGACGGAGGTCGCGGCGAAGCTCAGGACTAAGTCCCTTACGGAACCTTGCTTGCTTCTTGGCATCAGTAGAAACTTCCTGAGTTGCATATCGTGCGAGGTTACCGAACTCCCTGCTGTAAGCATCCACAGAGTGTCGGCCCTGAGTGAAACTGCAAAATTCCTCACGTTTACGGTCCATGAGACCCTCCGGAATGTGATGTTCACGGAAAGCCTCGCTGAATTCAGCCCAAGTAGTGACATGGCCCGCTGGGCGCATAGCTCCATAATTCTCCCACCATAGACTGACGGGGCCTTCAAGATGATATGCAGCAAAGGTGACCTTGTCAGCCTCAGCTACTAGCGCAGAACGCAGTTTGTGAGAAATACTGCGAAGCTAGTCATCAGCGTCGAGAGGCTCGACGGAGTGGTGGAACGTGGGTGGATGTAACTTGATGAAATCACTGAGTGACACCAAGTTATTTCTCTGATGGTTTGATGTGTTCTATTCAATACGCTCCAACAAACGGTTGATCTCCCGCTTGTTTCTCTCGGCTTCCAGCATAACCTCGGCTAGGGAAGGAGGATGAGGCAGATTTGCATTCCTGACTTCACTGCCTTCGGCCGGCTCTTGAGGAGCGGGGTTATTGCGCGTGTTGACCATCCTCCATAGCCTGGAAGCTCAACATGATCATCCGGGAATAGACGATCTCGCGGAGCTTGCGGACCATAGGGGCTAGGATGAGGTCTTGGACCAACAGACGGTGGCCTGCGGGGACCACAAGATGGGGTGATGCCTCCTACATCACGCCAACCCATCACGTCTGGCAGAGCAGATCTCACAGGATAGAGATCGCGCATATCCGAATATCCAGCTTGCACCGCCGGTGCAAACCGAGTCAATGTGGCCCAATGGTCAGCACGGGTATTGAAAAGCTCTAGCCTCAAGGCCCGATTTTCACGGTCCTTATCCTCGAGCATCTCAGCAGTGGTGCGAGTTCGTGAATCCTCCTGAGTGGGGTCAGCATAGATAGCCTGGAGATACCCTTGTGCTCCCGGAAGTGATCCTGGCATATACCGGAAATCACAGTCCCGAAATAGGCCAGACCTGACTCGCATGATGGTCATCATAGAGTAGGCGGCATCCTGCACGGCCATCTCAATAGTAACCCCTAGTCCATAGGAGCAGTGAAGGGGCTCGGTGGATCCAGGATAAGATGGAAATATCCTGACAGTGCAGAGATACTGGCTTTGATTAAAATCTCGAAATTGCTCTTCGACCAAGTACTCAGGATACCAACGGTATCGAGCCTCAGTCATTACCCTGACCAACATGGCGGTATGGCCGGGTACATCTAGGCATCGAGTTAGGCGAACCACTTGATTGAGGTCGCAAGTGGCCATCTGAAAGCACAACCATAATGCAAAGGCATTAGATTTTCTAGCAAAATTTCGGCAGCATAACAGCTGTAAATGCTCAAAAAAGGATTTTGAGACATTTGACAAAGGATTTCATACACACTCAACAACATCATATCAAGTTCTGAGTCCATCCTAGCAACATAATGTGGTAGTAGAACTGAACTAGGCTTGTATCCATCAAACCTATAAGGTACTACTGATTAGTAACACGTGAACCTGATAGAGAAAAAGATCCTAATTCCTTAACCCCCGGTGGAAGAATAGACTGACTCATACCAGAATGTCATAAGATAAAGGAGTAAAGAGAGCCTTACGTTCCAACCCACAAACAATTCCCCTACATATAACTAAAGAATTCCTAGACTCAACATCGACCAGTTTGTCTTAGGGAACCTACAGGCAGTCCGACTCTGATACCAACACTGTCAGGACCCCGACTCGATGCCTCATAGGTCTAGCATGTAACACCTCATATCACTTTGCGGCCTCACGCACGGTATTCCCACGGGTGTCGTCTTACCTTTGCCCGGGACCGTTTGCGCCTTTTGGCACACGTATATGATAGTGTCGCTAGCATCCATATGATAAGGAGCCCGGGCTGACATGGCTAGTCGTAAACCCAAAGTGGCACAGACTTACAGGGACAGGCATCCATGACCCAGCAACGAACGTGTCGGTCATCAGCAAGTGGGTCCGGGCTGTAGCACTGGGCTAGCAGGACTCCGGTAAACCGGGCTGTAGCGGGCTAACAGGACTCCGGTACTCAATGTGTGACATTTCCCCGAAGGGATAGACACAGGAACGAAGAAGGACACATGCCGGCCAGCCTAAGTGTTCCGGAGCAGTAGCAAGCTACCATGGCTCGGTGGAAACACTAGGGGACATTTCCCGGTAAGAGAGGCTACTAAAGATAAACAACTAGATAGTCAGATCCCACACATACCAAGCATTTCAATCATACACACAATATGCTCGATATGTGCAAATACAACAAGGCATCACAACATGACTCTACGACACAAGTACTTTATTTAAGGCTCAGAGAGCCATACATAACATACACATAGGTACGGGTCACACGACCCATCATTCAAGTCATACAGTCATACAAACCAGCAGCGGAAGTAACTTGTCTGAGTATAGACAACTAGTAAAATAAAAGAGGCTTGGGAAGCCTAGCTATACTACGTGGTCCTTCACAAGCTCAGGATCACCACCTGGGCCTTAGCCTACTCATTGATGTCAACGTCTACGAAGAACCCATCAGAAGGGGTTGCAGCGTCTTCTGTAAAATGTAAATTATAGCAACATGAGTACAAAGGTACTCAGCAAGACTTACATCAGATCCTACATACATGCATATTATCAAGAAGGGTTGGTGGAGTTATTGCAGCAAGCCAGCTTTGACTCTTGGCTAGGCTATCCTACGAGACTCCAACTTGAAATGGTTTTGCGCACACGAGTCCACTACTCACCACTTCAATACACTACCGAGGATCCACCTCCGTCTTCCTACGGAAGAGCCATCCTCGGCACTCACACTTATCTTGAGGCTTTTAGTAGTTTCCATTTACTTGTCTATGAACTGTATAGGCAACCAAGCAGTCCTTTACCGCGGACGCGGCTATTCGAATAGATCATGTTAACCCTGCAGGGGTGTACTTCTTCATACATGTTTCCACCACTTAGCGTCTGCACACGACATGTGCTCGGCAGACTTCAAGCGAAAGCTGACGTGGGTGTAGACCACGACCTACCTAAACACCGAAGTCTCCAATCCACGTTTATGGCCTATCCAGGTTCCATCCGCAGGGAGTCCGACCGAGGTTTCCCATACGGCCCCGCACGATGTGTACAGGGTTCCGTGACACCTAACCGGTGCCCGGTATTCCCGGCCACGTACCTACCGCATCACAGCCCACCCCTACGGTCAGCGCTGTCCATGGCCTCCAGTAGGCTACAAACACCAGAAACTACTTGCAACTCCTGGACAGAGAACTAGGGTGAATAAGAAGTCGAGCGGGGTCATATTTCAGGGCCCAATGCATGGTAGTAGCTATATCTTAAATCACACATACAGATCTCAGTGCTTAAGGTCGGCTTCAATGAAACAACCCACCATGTACTCCTACATGGCCTCTCATCGATACCTTTACCAAATCGTGCTCACCACACCACTCTCATTACCGACATAATCATTTCACTCTAGCCCATCACCCAGATGAACCAGACCTGACACGACTCTAAGCATAGCAGGCATAGCAAGGTAGGAACAACACATACATATGTCTCAATCAACTCCTACACATGCTAGTGGGTTTCATCTAGTTACTGTGGCAATGACAGGTCATGCAGAGGAAGTGGGTTCAACTACCGTAGCACACAGCAGTTTGAAACGCGTTGTCTTAATGCAGTAAAAGAGAGCAGGAGCGAGATCATGGGATTGTATCGATATGATCAAATGGTTGGTTGCTTGCCTGGTGGTTCGATGCACTAATACGGTTCTTCGTTAGGGTAATCACGGTACTCCTCGGAGGCAGAACCTGCCGCAAAGAACACCGATACACAACCATCACCAAACAATGTGCAACAATATGATGCATGCATGAAACATGGCAATATGAGTGTGTTGGGCTAATGCAACTAAGACCAGAAGGGTTTGAACCAATTTGAACTAAAGATTCAAATTTCAAACTCATACATGGCCCTTTAAAGTGTTTTACCTTGTTCTGCATTAAACATCAAGTTAACTTGTTTAATGATGCATGAAAATAGTACAGATGGATAGATTGGATTTTTCTGATCATTTTTCATATATAACTTGTCTGATTTGGAGTTACAGATTAAAAGTTATGAATTTTTGAAATTTAAACTATATTCTGGAATTTCCTATATTAGATTAAATCCAGAAAATCAATTACTGCGTCAGCCTGACGTCAGTGTGACATCAGCAGGTCAACGGGACACGGTCCGGGTCAAATGACAGTGGGTCCCGCGTGTCAGTGTGATTAGATTAGTTAAAGTTTAATTAAAACTAAACCTATTTAATTAACAGGGCTAGGCCCCACATGTCATTGACTCAGGAGAGTCAACCAGGGCCCACCCATGGTCAAACCCGGGTCGGCTGCACCGGCGTTTAGCCGCCGGTGAGCCCGACACGGCGGCGGAAGTGGTTTTGGCCGTTCCGGCCACCAAATGGGTCACGGAGGCCATCGGAGTGGAGCTGAGGACGAGCCGCAGCTCTTGGTGGAGTCCGTTGGGGTCGGGGTGGCCGGAGTTGGCGCCGGCGACGACTTTGGCGGCCACCGGAGTTCGGCCGAAGGCGAACTCGGGGCCAAAGTGTGCGGTGAAGTGCGGGGAGTGCACGGTTGGACCCAACGCAGCGTGGGGAGTGCGTTGGACACCGTGGAGTGGCCGGAGGATGGCCGGGAGCACATCGGCGATGAGATCCGCGGCGGTGGGTGCGGGTGGTCTTCGTGCGGTGGCTACACGGCTCGGGAACGAGAGAGGGAGGGTAGGAGGGGTAGCTAGGCTCACACAGCACCCGTAGAGGCCACCGGCGGGGTCGGGGACGAGGTGAGGCGGCGACGGCGTTGAAGGGGATCTCCGGCGACGGCGGACTCGGGCGAGATCGGTGCGGTGGACTCGGGCCGCACGAGCACACGAGGCTCGGCTAGCTCGATAAAGTGGACGGCGGCGGAGCTCCTGGACACGACTAGAAGACGCACGGGCGGCGGGGAGCGCGGCTACGACGTAGGCACGGCAGCGGTGGCGTCGGCCATGGCTGGGGAGCGCGAGGGGGAGGAGCTGGAGGGGAGAGGGGGTGTCTGGGGGGTTCGGGGGAGAGAGGGGGAGTGATCCACAGCGTTAACCGGGCGAGTGGAGCGGCGAGGCGGCGAGCAGGTGCGTGGCACCCATGCGGTGCTCGCCGTCGAGCACCTGCCTGCCTGCCTGGCCGGCAAGCAGCTCGCTGGCGCGGCGCTGGGCTGTGCCGGCAGGTGGGCCGGGTGCTGGGCGCCAGGTAAGGTTTTGTTATTTTTTTTCTATTTTCTGTTTTTTAATACTTCTGCAACTTTGTTGAATTAATAAAAATACTTAGGCAACTCCTAAAATCACCAAACTACTCTTGGTCCATAGTTGGATTATTTCCAACATGAAACATTTTAGTTTGGAGATATTTGAGCATTTGAATATTTTATATAATTTTAAATGCCCAAATTCAAATATTTATGATTTAATTCAAAGACCCTAAGATGACCTAGGAAAATGTGCATCACTTTTGGCAGAGGTTCTGAACCAAGACAAAAATGATGGGCATTTTAGAAGGGCATTTCAGGTTCATTGAAAAAGTTTTTAGTACACCCTAGTTGGTTTCAGAGGGGGCTGGGGGTTCTGTCATCCCCATTTTAGTTTTCTGATGAAAGAATAAACATGATGCAACACTCTAATGCATGTACTAGCTAGGGTGTGACAGTCAGGTGCCACCGAATCGGGCTTTCTCCAGTGCAACCACATTTGCCTTTATGGGAAGGCCCTAATGCGGTCTATTGCCATACCTCTAGCCAGTGCCTCCAACTAGGGAAGGTTATGGCCATGCGGTACCCTGGCCCGGTAAGCAGACATAACCTTGTGCGCCCGTTGTTGTTGTTGTACCCGGGTTGTCCCTGTGTGGGGCCGTTTATTGTTTTGGCCACGACGGTGGCCGTTGTGTCTTTGGTTGACACGGGGCCACCCAAGACTAGCCTAGTGGGGAGTGAGTCGGAGTGGCCGGGAGAGTGTCATGGCAGTAGATCGGTTTTGTCGGAACGCCATTGGTCCACCCGAATGGTAGTGCGAGGCCATGGGTTCCGTGGTGTGGGTACAGTGCGCTACCTCTGCAGAGCGTATTTAAATCTATCGATAGCCACGTCCTCGGTCCTGGGCATGGGTTCGTACTAGGTCACATAGTTCGATCAACACTCACATGACATAATGACTTGTAGGTGATTTATATGTGGATATTTTGAGCCATACAGATTGGCAGGTTGTTGATGATGACGTTTGAGACCAAGTGTTGGTCGTGGTAGTGATCACCGGAATGATCACCATTTGGTTTGGATCACGAGGTGATCGAGATGGTATATTGCTTGGTCGGTTAGACAAGAGTGATATGGTTATGGAGATCTAAGATGGTGATTTATCAGTATTTTATTAGTTTCATACCATGCTTAGTAGTTGCTTCATAATAATAGTTGTTAATTTAATTAACTTGTTAAATGCTATGTTATTGTCTTGCATTGATGTTTATGGTTTCCCGGAAGTGCCATTGGCTCACCCATATTACCATGGGTGAATTACTGCCGCCTCCACCTACCGGCCAGCCGGCTCTGCCTCCTCAGCAGCCGGCGGACCGCCCAGTAGCCACCATCCAAGATAAGTTCCCTGAAGATCATGGAGCCAACATCGTCTTCACTAGTGTGGCCGACGACAGGGACAGCCGGCGTTAGCAGCACGGAGAGGTGAATGCTGTCACTTCTGAAGCTCAAAAGTTCATGCACTGGTTTGAGAGGCCCATCAGCTGGAGCCATGCAGACCACTCGAAGGTGATGCCTTCAACTGAGAGGTGAGCTGCTTGTTTCTCCCGAGTCCTTATAGACGGCGGTAGCAGCATGAACATCCTTTACCGCGACACCATGGAGAAACTGGACATCAAAGAGAAGCAACTCCCGCCAGTCGGACTGTCTTCCATGGCATTGTCCCTGGCCTTTGCTGCTCACCAATCGGCAAGATCAAGATAGGCGTCTTCTTCGGAGACAAAGATCACTTCCGTCGAGAGCCAATCTGGTTCGAGGTGGTTGACCTGGAGAGCCCCTACCATGTGCTCCTTGGATGTCCAGCTCTTGCCAAGTGCATGGTGCTGCCGCACTATGCCTACCTCATGGTGAAGATGCCACGAACCAAGGGCATTATCACTATAGCCGGCGACTACAAGAAGTTGGGCGCCTATGCTACTGCTAGCAGCCGCCAGGCTGAGTCCCTCGTGATTGCTGTGAAGAAGAAGCTCCTTGACCGGGTTGTGGCCATGGCCAGCAAGCAGTCGGACCTATCGCCAGACCCCAAGGAGCCGGAAGCTTAGGGTTCCTTCTAGCCGGCCAAAGAAAGCAAGAAGACCCCCCTAGACCCTCGTTTGCGTTCTGGGAATGGGGGTCCCCAGACTTGCCTGCGTGCGGCCCACGGCGTGGCTCCACCGGCGGCCCTGTATTGCCCATCTTCACCAGCAAACACTCAAGACCCTCGCGAGGGGCCAAGCCTCACGAGGCGGACGACGCAAGACCTCCTCGGGACGGTAGTACGAAAGTCACCGTGGAGCCCAGGACGGTGTCACCACCAGAGCCTTTGGCCAGCGAAGACCATCTTTTGTCTTGATAGCTTGTACTAGTTGTCCCCCTTCAAACTGGCCGTTGTGGGATCCATTCCCACCTAATATTTGGGGAGAGGACCTGGGCCTCTATAAATAGGACTAGCCACCACCTTAAAAGAGTGACGATCCTCTAGATCATCAACTCACCAAGAACAAGAGCACCTCTTCTCAGGAGGTTGTTCTTCCCTTGTAACTGTTCATCCTCAGCCCCAGAGGTAATCCACCACACCACCTTGGAGTAGGGTATTACACCACATCGGTGGCCCAAACCAGTATAAATATTGTGTCCGTTGTTCTACGGGTTCAACGCGCTAAGACTGGAGATTGCGGTGAGGGTGTGAGCTAGAGGGGAGAGATCTTCGTGCGCACCCTAGTGTTCGCACCTCAAGGGTTTTGTCGGAACCCGAAATCCGAAATTTGGCGCGCCAGGTAGGGGTGCGCCGAAACTCCACCTCTCCGCTTGCTTCGTCCAGCTTCATGGTGGACGCTACCCCTCCGATTAGGTCGTCATGCGCCTGCGGAAGCGTCGTGGGCGTCCGAGCCTTCACTCACACCTTGCGGCAGGTGCGGTGGCCCCGCAAGTTGAAGCCAGAGATGCCACCCCACTACGATGGTGCGGCAGACCCAGTAGCCTTCTTGCAGGTGAATGAGAAGGCCGACCTCGAAGCCGGAGGCGATGGCCAGGTCATGGCCAACTGGTCCCCCCTGTCCCTAGCCGGCGCGCCACACGCCTGGCTGCTCTGCCTGCCGGGATCTTCGATGACCTCCTGGGAGGAGCTCCTAGGTCTCTTCGTCATGCTCTTCGCAGCCCCGGCGCCCCTCGCCGTCACGGCCCTCGTCGGTGGCTCGCAAGCACCACCCTCGGACCGTCACACCAAGCCGTTCTTTCACTAGATTGGCACCACCTCCGTGCACCAAGGAGCTCCCCCGGGTTGGGCGGCGCCCAAGGCCGACCTTACCTTCGACGAGGGGGATCACCCCGCCACCGCTATCGGCTCGGGCATGCTCCCAATGTTGTGCACGCCCACCATCTATAGCGTAGCTGTCACCAAGACCCTCATCGACGGCGGAGCCGGTCTCAACGTGCTTTTTGTGGAGGCTTTCAGCCTTCTTCATGTACCACGCCAACGGCTCCGACCCAGCAAGCCCTTCTCCAGGGTCGGCGGCGGCTCACTAGCCCCTTGGGATAGATCCGCGTCCCCGTGACCTTTGGCACCCGCGACAACTACCGCACCGAGCTGATCGACTTCGACATCATCCGCATCGGCCTCCCATACACTGCCATCCTCGGATTCCCGGCTCTAGCTCAGTTCATGGCGGCGACCGATCCGGCATACCACCTCATGAAGATGCCCGAGAGCAAAGACATAATCACCGTAGTTGGGGATACTAAGGAGGCTCTAGCGGCGCTCAAGTGCACCCTCAAAACCACCGCGGTGGCACGATCGGCCAACGAGGCCACCCAAAGGGCTAACGAGGCCGCACCAACAAAGAAGAAGAAATTGTTCACTCAAGATTGGGCCCAAACCGAGCTGGTGTCGGTCGAGCAAGATGGATCCTCAGGAGCCACCTTCACCGTAGGCACCAACCTCGACCCAAATCAAGAAGAGGCACTGGTGAGGTTCTTGCGCGCAAACAAGGATGTGTTTGCTTGGAACCCAAGCAGCTACTGGGAGTACCAAGAGGGGGGATCGAGCATCACTTAATGGTGTGCCCCAATGTGCGCCCCGTGAAGCAGAAGGCGCGGCTACAATCCACGGAGAAGCAATCCTTCATCGTCCAGGAAACCCGCAAGCTGGAGGCGGTGGGTGTCATTCGCGAGGTTCGGTACCCCATGTGGCTGGCGAACCCTGTCGTCGTACCGAAGAAAGGCGAGAAGTAGCACATGTGTGTTGACTTCACCAACCTCAACAAGGTTTGTCCCCAATACCCGTTCCCGCTCCCACGCATCAATCAGATTGTTGACTCCACTGCCGAATGTGACCTGGTGTGCTTCCTGGATGCGTTTTCAGGTTAGCACCAGATCAAGATGGCGGTGGAGGATGTGGAGAAGACAGCCTTCCTCACCCCGTGTGGGGTGTACTGCTACACTTGCTTGTCGTTCGGGATGCACAACGCAGGCGCGACCTTCCAACGGCTTATGCACATCGCCCTGGGTCAGCAGCTTAGGAGGAACGCTGAAGCCTACGTCGATGACATTGTGGTAAAATCTCGGGAGGCAAGAACTTTGATTCAGGACCTGGAGGAGACCTTCGTGAGTTTGCACCAGGTGGACTTGCGGGTTAACCCAGAGAAATGCGTGTTTGGTGTCCCTTCCGGCAAGCTGCTAGGCTTCCTCGTGTCCCACAGGGGGATCGGGGCCAACCTAGAGAAGGCCAAGGCGATTGAAGACATGAGCCCACTGCAAACTCTTAAGGACATGCAGAAGCTTGCAGGCTGCGTGACCTCGCTGGGGCGCTTCATCTCCAAGCTGGGAGAGTGCGCCCTGCCATTGTTCAATCTGATGAAGAAGAAGGGCCCGTTCGAGTGGACCTAGAAGCCGACCAAGCATTTCAAGACCTCAAGAGATACCTGACCAACCCTTCGGTGATGGTGGAGCCTCTCCCTCTCGAGCCCTGGTGCTTTACCTTGCTGCCACTCCTTACTCAGCTAGCGCAGCTCTAGTGGCGGTCCGGGAGGAGCGCCAGGCTAGGGTGTTGTCACGCCACGCCGCGCCACCAGCCGAGGCGATGCAGGATCTGGAGGGCACCGCAAGGGTTGAAGCAATGCCAACGGGTGACCAGGCCTAGAGGCCCGAACAGGTAATCAGGCTCTTGAGGTCCCATCATCTCAAGAGACGCCCCAACTGCCGGCAGGCACAAGCTTCATCGACGTTCCTACCCTCGTCGAGCACCCAGTGTATTTCGTCAGCACAGTACTATGGGATGCATGGGCACGTTACCCCATGCCTTAGAAGCTCTTGCTCACGCTTCTGGTGGCCTCACGCAAGCTGCGACACTACTTCCAAGGTCACCCAATCATGGTCGTCTCGGCCTACCCGCTGGATAGGGTACTTCGGAGCCCCAACGCTGCTGGAAGAGTCGCCGAATGGAACATCGAACTGCAAGCATTCCAGCTAGAGTTCAGCACAACTAGGGTCATCGAGGGGGCCGCGGTCGTCGACTTCGTGACAGAATGAACCGACGCCCCGAGGTTTGAAACAGGTGAGGACCGATCCCTCCCGCCAGGAAGTGAAGCCAGGCCCAAGCATGCCTTGGGCCCGGGGGCTATTATCGGCGTCTTGGGAACGGGGGTCCCCAGACTTGCCTCCCTGCCGCCCACAGCGTGGCTCCACTGGCGGCCCTGTACGGCCTATCTTCACCAGCAAACACTCAAGACCCGCTTGAGGGGCCAAGCCTTGCGAGGCGGACAATGCAAGACCTCCTCGGCGGCGGCCTCACCAGGCTGGCTCACGAGGGGCGGAGAGATCAAGGCAAGGGGAACCTCGCGAGGTTCCTGTGACACAAGCCATGACGACCAAGGCCAGGCGGGCGCCAACATGCACAGTGTCCTCGTTTCCTATTTGGTGCTAAAGAGGCAACCACAAGTGCGGAGTCCCGAGGCATCTAGCAATGGTTTCCATATATCAGTGCAACAAGACCAAGACCAGCAGGACGGCAGGACGGCAGGAAGGAGGTCACTATGGAGCCCAGGACGGCGTCACCACCAGAGCCTTTGGCAGGCGAAGACCATCTTTTGTCAGCATAGCTTGTACTAGTTGCCCCCCTTCAAACTGGTCGTTGTAGGATCCCTTCCCTCCTAATATTTGGGGAGAGGACCCGGGACTCTCTAATTAGGAATAGCCACCACCTTAAAAGAGGGACGATCCTCTACAGCATCAACTCACCAAGCACAAGAGCACCTCTCCTCATGAGGCTATTCTTCCCTTGTAACTGTTCATCCTCAGCCCAGAGGCAATCCACCACACCACACTTGAGTAGGGTATTACACGACATCGGTGGCCCGAACCAGTATAAGTCTTGTGTCCCTTGTTCTGTTGGTTCGACACGCTAAGACTAGAAATTGTGGTGAGGGTATGAGCTAGAGGTAGAGAGATCTTCGTGCGCACCCCGGTATTCGTACCTCAAGGTTTTACCGGAACCCGAAACCCGACAACCCCGACTACCCGAGAGGCACGCTATCATGGGTGCCAACCTCGATAGCAAATAGGAAAGTGAGCTCGTCGATTTCCTCCGTGAGAATCAGGACATCTTCGCATGGTCTCCCAAAGACATGCCGGGTGTTCCGACTGATTTCGCCGAGCACAAGCTACATGCCATATCAGATGCAAAGCCAGTCAAGCAGCCCCTCCGTCGCCTGTCCAAAGAGAAGAGAAGGATTGTTGGTGAAGAGATCGTCTGCCTGCTAGCAGCTGGCTTCATCATGGAAGTGTTCTTTCTAGAGTGGCTTGACAACCCAGTCCTTGTACTGAAGAAGAACAACAAGTGACGCATGTGTATTGATTACACCAACCTCAACAAAGCCCGCCCCAAAGATCCGTTTTCTCTACCCCGGATTGATCAAGTGATAGACTCCATAGCCGGATGCGAGCTGTTGTCTTTCCTTGATGCTTACTCCAGCTACCACCAGATCAAGCTGAACCCGGCCGATCGGCTGATGACCGCAGAGGGAGTCCTGGATTAGGGGGTGTCCAGATAGCCGGACTATAACCTTTGGCCGGACTCTTGGACTATGAAGATACAAGATTGAAGACTTCGTCCCGTGTCCGGATGGGACTTTCCTTGGCATGGAAGGCAATCTTGGCAATACGGATATGTAGATCTCCTCCCATTGTAACCGACTCTGTGTAACCCTATCCCTCTCCGGTCTCTATATAAACTGGAGGGTTTTAGTCCATAGGACGAACAACAATCATACCATAGGCTAGCTTCTAGGGTTTAGCCTCTTTGATCTCGTGGTATATCTACTCTTGTACTACCCATATCCTCAATATTAATCAAGCAGGAGTAGGGTTTTACCTCCATCGAGAGGGCCCGAACCTGGGTAAAAACATTGTGTCCCTTGTCTCCTGTTACCATCCGCCTAGACGCACAGTTCGGGACCCCCTACCCGAGATCCGCCGGTTTTGACACCGACATTGGTGCTTTCATTAAGAGTTCAGTTGTGCCGTCGTCATCAGGAAGGATGCCTCATCCCGTCTCTAAAGACGACACTGTTGCTAAGGGAGCTTTGGCTGTCGACCAAACTATCCGGCTAGGTGGTTTTCTTATGACCATTTGTTCGGCCCTGCTCCGACGATGACTTCTCGGGTCATCAAAAGCAATCTTCATGTCAACTCGGAACTCGCCGAGCAGTTAGATCCAATGGAGCTCTCTTCCCTAAACGAGCTCTTGGATCGCATCGCCGCCCTGGGAGTCACTACAGACTATGATCAGATTGGGCCTAAACCCGATCTGAGAGAGATCAACTCTCCCCAGGTCACCCATCACGTTGCAGTGGTGGAGGAACAATGCGGCGACCATTCATCTATCTTAAGGACTAGCTATGTCCGGATTCCCGATCCCTCCAAGCCGGAAACCCACGGAGGGGAGGACGTCACTCAAGACCTGAACCTAGAGTCAGGTAGCGGGCTAGATTGAGTGGAAAACATCCAAGAACCCAAACTTCCGAGTTCGGAAACTCCTTCACCCCTGAGTCTCAGATTGGGTGAGGTTTCGGATTCAATTCCACCCACCCACCAAAATATAAGTGATCTAACCCAAATTAGGCAAGAGCCCGAAGAAACAGTACACCATTACTGGGCCAGATTCCTCCTGGTCATGAATAGGATAAAGGATTGCCGCGAGGAAGATGCAATTTCATTCTTCTGCAATAATTGCATGAACAAGGGAATCCTCAACACCATAAGTCGCCGTGAAATTACAAGCTTTGCCGACTTGGCATCCATAGTACGAAAGTACTGTGCGATGGAAAGCGCCTGGAAAACCAAAATAAAATTTTGGGACAATCCGGCCCTTAATACAAACCCAGTCCGAAATAAAAGGGTGCATTATCGCCAGACACCCGGGTTAAACACCAAAAAGCAAAAACCCTCTACAGGGCATGGAACCGTATGGGAGGAATGGCTCAATGGACCCTGCAAAATTCACAGTGCAGAGGGTGCCACACCAACTCATAGCCTTAGAGCATGTTGGATACTCCGGCAGGTGGCCAAAAGTGGCGAAGATCTTCTAACCCCAGAAGCCATAAAGCACCAGCCCAGGGATACCAGTACGGTATTAACAGTCTTCGAGACTTCCGCATCAAATAATATGCGAAAACGAATACTCCGCAGCCTTGCCGAAGTCTACCACGTGGCAACAATAAACCCATGGAGTGACACGGCTATTACTTTTAATGCCAGTGACAAACCTAAATTCCGAACAGCCCGAGCACCAGCCGCATTGGTCCTCAGTCCAATAGTGGACGGCTTTCGACTCACCAAGGTACTCATGGACGATGGTAGCGGATTGAATCTCATTTATGAGGAAACACTTCGAAAAATGGAAATAGATTGGAACCGCATTGAGCGAAGCAGCACAACCTTTAGAGGAATAATCCCCAGTCGGGAAGCACGCTGTACATGAAAAATCACACTAGATGTGGTGTTCGACACACAGGATAATTACAGGTCCGAAGAGGTCACGTCCTAAATGGCCCCGTTCAGTAGCGGATACCACGCTCTATTAGGGTGAGAGGCATTTACAATCTTCCAAGCCATACCCCATTACGGGTACATGAACCTCAAAATGCCCGGGCGCAACGGAATCATCACTCTTGCTAGTGATCCGGACATAGCACTCCGCGCCGAAAATAAGACAGCCGCACTGGCCCTCGAGGCACTACCTGAAGCCCTAGCAGCCGAGGAACTGACTGCGCTGCGCTCCACGTTGAACAGGGACAACGTGATACTCGATAAAAGATCCAAGTCCACCTCCTTTAAACCGGCGGACGAAATAGTCAAATTCCAAGTCCATCCAGCGGACCCTACAAAAACAGCTTCCATCAGGGCACAATTAAACCCTGATGTAGACGCTGCACTACGAGAGTTCCTATGCGAGAACTGGGACATTTTTGCCTGGCACCCTTCAGACATGCCAGGAATCCCACGCAGGCTGGCCGAGCACGGCCTAAATATCCTAAAAGGATTCAAGCCAGTCAAGAAGGCTCTTCGGCGTTTCTCCGAACCTAAGAGACAAGCCATAGGAGAGGAACTAGCCAAGCTATTGGAGGCCGGATTCATCAGAGACATAAAACATCTGGACCGGCTAGCAAACCTGGTGATGGTACCAAAGAAGGACAAATCCTAGCGCTTGTGCGTCGATTTTAAGGACCTCAACAAGGCTTGCCCAAAGGATCCCTTCCCCCTCCCCCGCATCGATCAAATTATCGACGCTACCGCTGGAACCATTGTGTTACCTCGACGCATACTCCGGCTACCATCAAATTAAGATGGCAGAGCCAGACCAAGCTGCAACGGCATTCATCACACCATACGGCCCATTCTGCTTCAACACAATGCCCTTCGGGCTCAAAAACGCCGGCGCAACATATCAGCACATGATTCAGACATGTCTGGCAAACCAGATCGGCAAAACAGTGGTGGCATACGTAGATGACGTGGTCGTCAAAACCAAGCATGTCGAATCTCTAGTAGACGACTTGAGGCTCACATTCGATAACCTCCGAACATACGACATCAAGCTCAACCCGGAAAAATGCGTTTTTGGCATACCGGCCGGAAAGCTCTTGGGCTTCATTGTATCCGGTAGAGAAATTGAAGAAAATCCAGCCAAGATCCGATCTCTATCACAATTGGACATCCCAAAGGACCTCAAACAAATACAAAAGTTGACCGGATGTGTGGCGGCTCTAAGCCGCTTTATTTCCCGCTTGGGAGAAAAGGCATTACCCCTTTATCGCCTCCTCCGGCGCACCGAACACTTCGAGTGGACGGATGCCGCGACGGCCGGACTCGACGAAATAAAAGCCATATTGGCAACAAACCCAGTCCTGGCCGCGCCAAACATTGGCGAACCAATGCTATTATACATTGCGGCAACTCATCAAGTTGTAAGTGCAGTGCTCGTCGTCGAACGAGAAATGGACGGACACAAACTCCCCCTTCAAAAGCCGATTTACTATGTGTCCACTTCCTTACTCCATGCAAGTCACAGTACCCGCATTATCAAAAGATAGCGTACGCTGTATTTATGGCATCCCAGAAGTTGCGACACTACTTTCAAGAGTGTTCGATAATGATAGCCTCGGAAGTACCACTTAACGATATTATAAACAACCGCGAGGCGACGGGCTAGATTGCCAAATGGGCCATTGAGCTCCTCCCGTTCGACATAACTTACAAGCCACGGTGAGCTATTAAGTCGCAAGTTTTGGCCGACTTCGTCACCGAATGGACGGAAGCCGAACTCCCTAAAGAGTATGGCACATATTCCAACTGGATCATGCACTTCGATGGCTCCAAAATGTTGGCTGGTCAGGGGGCTGGCGTCGTTTTGATGTCCCCAACAGGAGATACAGTTCAATACATACTCCAGATAATGTATACGGACTCCAACAGCGCAGCCGAATATGAGGCCCTTCTACATGGTCTCCGGATGGCAGTATCCATGGGCATTCAATGCCTAGAGGTGCGCGGGGATTCGAACCTCACGATATCCCAAATAAATGGAGACTTTGATGCCAAGGATCCGAAAATGGCAGCTTATCGCAACGCCGTCCTAAAAATGTCACCTTGGTTCAAGGGGCTCGAATTTCACCGTACAGCCTAGGAAAACAATCAGGCAGCAGACGTCCTGGCACGCATCAGCGCAAAACACGATGCCGTCCCTCCCAACATCTTCTTGGAGAGGCTGTTCAAGCCATCCATAGTATGGGAAGGGGAACCCAGAAATAACAGCCCGGACCCAACCGCACTGCCCGACACCGAACATTCTGACATAATTGGAGGCTCTGCCAACGAAATAACATCTTCAGCCAACGTAAAAATGGCAGTCATCGCCCCGTGGACAGAACCATTCCTAGCCTACCTAACTAAGTAGGAACTTCCCGAGGACCAAAACGAGGCACGCTGCATAGTGCGGCGATCTAAAGCCTATAAGGTCCATGAGGGAGAGATTTATAAGAAAAGCACCACCGGAGTCCTTCAAAGCTGCATCTCTGAAGAGGAAGGGCGGAATCTTCTGGCGGAAATTCATGCCGGACTCGGCGGTTACCATGCTGCAGCTCGGGCCCTTGTAAGCAAGGCCTTCCGTGCAGGCTTTTATTGGCCGACGGCCCGGGCAGACGCTCAGGACTTAGTCCAACGTTGCGTTGGTTGCCAGCTTTTTGCAAACCAAAGACATATGCCACCCACCGCCCTTCATACTATCTCCATCACCTAGCCCTTCGCGGTCTGGGGGCTTGTCATGGTTGGACCCCTTAAAGTAGGAACCCACAAGCAAAAATACTTACTGGTCATGGTGGATAAGTTCACCAAATGGATAGAAGCCAAGCCTCTTAAGACGGCCGAATCCGGACCGGTAATAGACTTCATATCCGGGGTCGTACACTATTACGGCGTCCCCCACAGCATCATCACTGATAACAACATGAACTTTACGACTGACGAGGTAAAACTCTGGTGCAAAAACATGGGCATCAAGCTCGATTATGCTTCAGTCTATAACCCACAAACTAACGATCAGATCGAAGGAGCAAATGATCTTATCATGAGCGGCATCAAACCCAGATTAGTGCGGTCCCTCAAGGAATCTAACACGCATTGGGTAGAGGATCTCGACTCCGTACTCTGGGGTTTGCGGACCACGCCGAATCGCACTACCGGATACACACCATTCTTTATGGTATACGGTGCAGAGGCGGTTCTGCCCTGCGACATAATTCATGACTCACCTCGAGTGCGCATGTACGAAGAAAGAGAAGCCAAGCTCGATCGGCAGGATAGTTTGGACGCCTTGGAGGAGGAGCGTGATGTGGCAAAAGCCCGTTCTCCATTCTATCAACAGCAGGCTCGAAGATACCAAAGCAGAGAAGTACGGGCCAAAACATACAATGTTGGCAAGTTAGTTCTATGCCTGCCGGATAAGAAAAAGGACAAACTCAAGCCCAAATGGGAAGGTCCCTTCATCATTGACCAAGTCCTGACTGGTGCAGCATACCATCTGCGGGATGCATCGGATAATTGACTCGAGCCGAACCCATGGAACATATCCCGACTCCGAAGATTCTTCGCCTAACGCCGGACTCTGTGTTCGTCTCCTTCCTCTGTCCATTTTTATACACTATCTGTCTTATATTTTTCTCCTTCTCCCTTTCTTTTCTCTAACAGCCTTTAGAGGCCCATTCGTGCCTTGTTTGCACGCAACTGACGTGCTATCCGCGCTCATTATACCTAGGGGATTCTTTAATAGAAGCTTATTCATACGAGCTTTATTCCCAACACATGTGTTATCCTTCCGCATGTACCCTTTATTCACCATTATATGCATCGATTTGACTTAAGTTTTGGCCAAGCTGGGTTGCCTGGCTCTTGTATTTATGCCCTACGTTCCCGTTAATTCGGCTAGGGAATAAGGGAAGCACCTCTGTGATTGTTACTGCCGGGTCAGCCGGATGTGTACCTCAGACTGGGTGAAGCCGAAAGCTAGCATTCTTAAGGGAATATTCGGTCGGTGAACTAAAGATGATTTTTCACTTATTTACTTATGCGCCCCCAGATGTTTTTTCTGTGTCTCTTTTTGCAATTTGGACATGCACTTTAGGGCATGCCTCCCAGGGAAAGGAACCCTTAATAGAACTATTCTCCCTGGAAGATGTTTCTTACTAACCATGTAATATAACATAACTAGTTGGGCACTTGTCTGTTGTAACGCCCTCGATGCGGCTATATATCCTACGTGTCAAAGCACGACTTAGAGGCATAACCACATTGAAAGCAATGTCGCAAGTAAGGTAATCTTCACAACAACCCATGTAAATAAATAAAAGGGGAAAAGATACATAGTTGGCTTACACTAGCCACGTCACACAAATACATGAATAACATTACATTCATCCAATACACTCATGGTCCGACTACGGTACCAAAATAAAGATCAACCCCCACATGCGACACGGTCCCCGATCGCCCCAACTGGGCACCACTACTGACCATCTGGGAAAGACACATAGTAACGACGAGAGTCTTCATCGAACTCCCACTTGAGCTCAAGTGCAATGCCTGGAACGGTATAATCGGTCCCTGCATCTGGTTTGGAAGTAATCTGTGAGTCACGGGGACTCAGCAATCTCGCACCCTCGAGATCAAGACTATTTAAGCTTATAGGTAAGACAAGGTATGATGTGGAGCTGCAGCAAGTGACTAGCATATATGGTGGCTAACCTATTCGCAAAAGAGAGCGAGAAGAGAAGACAAAAGTACGGTCGAACAACTATGATCAAGAAGTGATCCTAGAACAACCTACGTCAACCATTACTCCAACACCGTGTTCACTTCCCGGACTCCGCCGAGAAGAGACCATCACGGTAACACACGCGGTTGGTGCATTTTAATTAAGTTAAGTTTCATGTTATCTACAACCGGACATTAACAAATTCCCATCTGCCCATAACCGTGGGCATGGCTTTCGAAAGTTCAAATCCCTCCAGGGGAGTTCCAACGTAGCCCATCACAAGCTCTCACGGTCAACAAAGTATATTCCTTCTCCCAAGACAATACGATCAGACTCGGCATCCCTGTTACAAGACATCCTCAACAATGGTAAAACATGTCCAGCAAGACCACTCGCTGTGCCGACAAATCCTGATAGGAGCTGCACATATCTCATTCTCAGGGCACACCGGATAAGCTAAGTGTATGGGAGCCAACGTAACCCAAGTTGCCAAGGGACGGCCCCGCATGGTGCTCTGGGTTGGACCAACACTTAGAGAAGCACTGGCCTGGGGGGTTTAAAATAAAGATGACCCTTGAGTCTGCGAAACCCAAGGGAAGAAGGTTAGGTGGCGACTGGTAAAACCAAGGTCTGGCCTTGCTGGAGGAGTTTTATTCAAGACGAACTGTCAAGGGGTTCCCATTATAACCCAACCTGTGTAAGGAACGCAAAATTCGGGAAAAAAACACCGATATGACGGAAACTAGGGCGGCAAGAGTGGAACAAAACACCAGGCATAAGGTCGAGCCTTCCACCCTTTACCAAATATATAGGTGCATTAAGATAAACAAGATAATATTGTGATATCCCAACAATAAACATGTTCCAACAAGGAACGATCTCCAATCTTCACCTGCAACTAGCAACACTATAAGAGGGGCTGAGCAAAGCGGTAACATTGCCAAACAACGGTTTGCTAGGACATGGTGGGTTAGATGTTTGACATGGCAATATGGGAGGCATGGTAAGAAAGTGGTAGGTATCATAGCATAGGCATAGCAAAAGAGCGAGCATCTAGCAGGCAAAGATAGAAGTGATTTCGAGGGTACGGTCATCTTGCCTGCAAAGTTCTCAGAGTTGACTTGATCCTCGTAAGCGAACTCAACAGGCTCCTCGTTCACGAACTCAACTCCCGGCTCTACCCAAACAATAACAAGAAGCAAACGGAACACAATCAACCACGTGCAATGCTCAAACAACATGATGCAAACATGGTATGATATGCGGGATGCGGTATGTGATGCATATGCAAGATTTGCAAAGTAATGATTGAACCTGGACTCAACTTGGAAATCCAAGAGTGCCACTGGAAAGGTGAGGTGATTTCGGTTGAAATCAATATAAAAATCACCGGAATAAGATGCACGGATTGGAAATGGCAAGCAAAACAAATATGGCACCGGTCTGCGATAATCAGCAAGTGACCAACTAAAAGCATCAAGAAAAATATGCTACAGCACTCAAACATGACAACAAGATACATGACATGGACCCACACAAGATGCTTGACAAAAGATGAACACTGAGCTACGGCTAATTCATTCATTAACAGGTTCAAACAAGCATGGCAAAACTTCAAATGACACAAGAAATTTATCATCAGGAAGCAAACTTTAGAGCATGAAAACTACATCCTACATGAACTTAACATGGCAAGGCAAGGCATGACATTAAGCTACTCAAAGCACTTAACAAAAGTCCCTTAGTTACCTTGAGCCAAAAGGGATCAGAAAATACAATTGCAAACATGTGAACATAGCAAAAACATAAACAGATTCAGACAGTTAACGAGTAGGCATGTTTACGAGCTCGATGCACTCACTACAGAGCATGTCATTACAAACTAAGTATACACCCATCAAGAAGACATATCATAGAAGCTAGACATGACAGGAACAACAACATAGCATGCACGGATCAATAGCAACATCCTCGGCAAAATCGCTAAACATGCTAACAATTTGTCAGGATCATTTTATAGCAAAAGTAGAGCTCGATTGACTCAAGCTAGGGTGCTCCATAATTTCAAACAAAGGCATGGATGGATAGAGCCCACAATGTTAACAAAACATCCTTACTGATCATCCTCAAAAGAGGCACGGATCACTAGGAAACAACATGAACATATGGCATAACAACAAAATCAGGATAAGGACTTAGTGAAATTCTAAGTCCCTTAAATCAGCATTACCAATTATGCTACTTTGCAAGCTTGTGCTAGACACCACAAAGATCACAAAAATACATGGCAAGCACCTCTGTAAAGATGGCATGACATTCATCAAAACACATGTAGAGCTCAGGATCATAGCATGCACACATTAATCATGGAAAAAATGAAAAAAATGCCATTTGCTGAAACAGATCTGACAAATTCATCACATAGCCTGCTTTCAACAGCATTTCGGGCATGAAGATGAGCTCAAATCAAAATGATTCAATGAGATGAGATGATGTACTCGTCAAGACGAACATTTCGATATGTTACATGCACGAATCGGAGCTATGGATGCAGAGTTATGGCATGTCCAAGATTGCAAAATATTACGGTTTCGGAAGGAAAAAGTCAACCCTCGCGTTTTGGATCTGGATCTAGCCGGGCGGTACTGTAGCGGGGCGCAACTCCCGAGGTTCGCCGGAGACGGGGATTACGCCGGACTTGGAGGTGGCTGGAGCGGCGCGGCTTGCCGGTGACGGCGAGGTCGAGGCGGCGGCAAGGAGGAAGCCGACCGGCGCGGCGTGAAGGCGGCGCGGAGGCGGCGAACGGGGCGGCGGGCGCCGGTGGCGGACGGGACGGTGGCGGGGCAAGGAGCGGCGTCGGGGCGACCGAGGCGGGCGGCGCGATGGGCCTGGAGGGCCCAGTGCGGGCTCTCTTGGGCCAGAGGAGAGAGACGGTGGCGGTGGGACATGTGGCGGCCTCCTATTGGCGTCGGCGATGCGTCTGGCCGGTGCTGGACATGTCCGGCGTGGCGCGGGGAAAAATCTAGGGTTAGGGGCGAGGGGATCCGGAATTTGGAATGAGGGGTGTATATATAGGCGTAGAGGGAGCTAGGAAGCTCCAAATGGAGTGCGGTTTTCGGCCACGCGATCGTGATCGAACGCTCTAGACGATGGAGGGGTTTTTACTGGGTTTTGGGCCAAATTGGAAGGGTGTTGGGATGCAACACACACGAGGACTTCTCGGTCCCTCGGTTAACCGTTGGAGTATCAAACGAAGTCCAAATGGCACGAAACTTGAGAGGTGGTCTACAGGTAGTAAACCAAGGCCGCATGGAAAGTCTCGGTCCAATCCGAAAACGTTTAACACCCGCACACAAAAAGAGGTAGAAAGGGGCACCGGGTGACATAGGAGCGCCGGATTGCAAAACTGACAACGGGGAAAATGCTCGGATGCATGAGACGAACACGTATGCAAATGCAATGCACATGATGACATGATATGAGATGCATGACAAAGAGAACAAGAAAAACACACGGAGACAAAAACCCAACAACAAGGAAAATAAAATAACTTAGCACCAGAAACGGCAAGAGTTGGGATACATATAAGATAAATTATATCCGGGGTGTTACAACACTCCACGAGTACGAAAGGATCTCGTCCCGAGATCTAGGACTGGAAAAACTCCGGGTACTCAGAACATAGGTGATCCTCGCATTCCTAGGTGGCTACACTGTCGGAATGATGTGACCACTTGACTTTGAGGAATTTGATTGACTTGTTGCGAGTCCTGCGCTCAGTTTCTTCAAGAATAGCAACTGGGTGCTCACGATAAGAAAGGTCTTCTTGGAGATCAAGTCTTCGAAGTTGACAGTGCGGTCAGGGGTCTTGAAGCACTTGCAGAGCTAAGAGACATGGAATACGTCGTGCACATTTGCAAAGTTGGAGGGAAGCTCGAGTTGATAGGCGAGATCGCCTCTCTTGCTGACGATCTTGAAAGGACCCACATATCTAGGGGCAAGCTTCCCTTTGATACCAAAGCGACGAGTACCTTTCATTGGAGAGATGCGGAGGTAAACATGGTCTCCGAACTCGAAAGCCAAATCACGATGCTTACTATCATAGTAGCTCTTCTGGCGCGATTGCGCTGCTTTGAGGTTATCACGAATGACTTTGCACATCTCTTCTGCCTCTGTGATCAAGTCATTTCCAAGAAGTTGACGTTCACCAGTCTCTAACCAGTTAAGAGGAGTATGACATTTCCTGCCATAGAGAATTTCAAATGGGGCCTTGCCCGAGCTCGCATGGAAGCTGTTGTTGTAGGACAACTCGGCATATGGAAGATAATCTTCCCACTTCATACGGAAAGAGATAATGCAAGCCCTGAGCATATCTTCGAGAATCTGATTGACACGCTCGACTTGGCCGCTAGTTTGAGGATGAAAAGCTGTGCAGAGAAACAATCCGAGAAGTATATAGCTCTCCCAATTAAGCTGCTGTGATAGACTCTTTGATAGGAAGGAAATGAGCCACTTTAGTGAGTTTGTCGATGACAACGAATATAGCATCATTGCCACGCTTGGACTTTGGAAATACCGTCATGAAGTCCATCTCAATGTGGTCAAATTTCCATTCTGGAATGGCAAGAGGTTGGAGGAGACCAGCTGGTCGTTGGTGTTCTACCTTGACTCTTCTGCAGACATCACATTCATTCACGAACTGAGCAATCTCACGCTTCATTCGAGTCCACCAATACGCCTGCTTGAGGTCCTGGTACATCTTTGTACTTCCAGGGTGGATAGAGAGGAGTGAATTGTGAGCCTCGTTCATAATGACTTTACGAAGGTCACCTTTAGGCACAACAATGCGATCTTCGAAGAATAGAGTATCCTTGTTATCAAGGCGATAGCACTTGTACTTGGATTGACTCTTGGCAATCCAAATCTTCACCTTCTTCACCATAGCATCAAGAAGTTGAGCCTCGCGAATCTGATCTTCCAAAGTAGGAGAGACTTGAAGGTTGGCGAGGAACCCTTGAGGAACAACTTGCAGATTGAGTTTGCGGAAAGCTTCACAAAGCTCGGGTTGGTAAGGCTTGAGAATCAAACTGTTGCAGTAAGCCTTTCTGCTCAAAGCGTCAGCAATTACATTGGCCTTGCCTGGAGTATATTTGATACTCAAATTATACTCTTGAATCATTTCGACCCAACGAGTCTGCCTAAGGTTGAGATTAGGCTGAGTGAATATGTATTGGAGACTCTTGTGGCCAGTGAAGATGTCCAATTTTCTTCCCAATAAGAGATGTCTCCAAGTCAAAAGAGCATGAACAACTGCCGCCAACTCGAGGTCATGAGTGGGGTAGTTCTTTTCATTGGGATTCAACTGGCGAGAAGTATAGGCCACAACTTTCTTCTCTTGCATCAACACTGCACCAAGACCTTGAAGAGAGGCATCACAGAAGACCTCGAATGGTTTGGATTCATCAGGAGGTGTCAGAACTGGAGCAGTGACTAATTTCTCTTTCAAGGTGTTGAAAGCGATGTCACATTCAGGAGACCAAATGTACTTCACGTGCTTCTGGAGAAGGTTTGAAAGAGGCTTCACGATCTTTGAGAAGTTCTTAACGAACCTTCGACAGTAGCTCGCGAGACCAAGGAAGCTGCGGAGTTGCTTCACGTTCTGAGGTGGTTCCCAATTCACAATTGCAAACATCTCCTCAGGATTCACCGCTATGCCCTTGGCAGAGATGATATGCCCAAGGTAGAGAACCACATCGAGCCAAAACTCGCACTTTGAAAACTTGGCGTAGAACTGATATTCTCTGAGCTTATCCAGCACCAAACGCAAGTGCTTGGCATGATCTTCCTTGTTCTTGGAAAAGACCAAAATATTATCCAAGACGAAGTCATTTGTGTAGGGGTTGAAGATGAAATTTATCACGCGAGAGAAAGTTGGCGGAGCGTTGACAAGGCCAAAAGACATGACAGTGTATTCATATGAACCATAGCTTGTTCTGAATGCTGTCTTGGGGATATCTTGCTCGCGAATTCGAATCTGGTGATAGCCCATATGGAGATCAAGCTTGGAGAACGCTTGAGCACCTTTGAGTTGTTCAAACAGCTCATTGATGTTGGGAAGTGGGTACTTGTTCTTTATAGTCTTCTTGTTCAATGGACGATAGTCAACACAAAGCCAGTCCGTTCCATCCTTCTTCTAGACAAAAAGAACTCCACAACCCCATGGAGAAGAACTAGGTCGGATGAGACCCATACGCTCTTGAATATCGAGTTGCTTCTTCAGCTCCTTCAACTCTTCAGGTCCAAGCTTGTAAGGACGTTTGCAAATAGGTTCCGTGCCAGGCTCAAGATCGATGAAGAATTCAACTGGCCGGTGTAGAGGCATTCCTGGAAGCTCTTTTGGAAAGACATCTTGATATTCGCAAACGACAGGAATTTGAGAGATGGCATCCAGCTCACCCTTCTCATTGAAAGAAAACAGACGGATGGTATCGTCGTTAGCGGCAAAGACAATTACATCCTCAGACGAATGAGTCAATCGAATCTGCCTGGCAGCACAATCAAGCTGAGCCTTGTGCTTAGAAAGCCAGTCATTCCAAGAATAAGATCAATATCCGAGTTACCAAGGACAATTGGAGAAGCCATAAACTTGAAGTCACCCATCATGATAGAAACATCCGGGACTATAGAAGTAGCCCTCATAGACTTAGCCGGAGAAACCACTCCCATAGGTTTAACCAACATTTGCGAAATGAAGTGATGCTTGGAAACAAATGATCTTCACATGAAACAATGTGATGCACCAGTGTCAAAAATAACTTTTGCAGGAGTAGAGTTAACTGGAAAGTTACGTATAATCACATCTGACGAGTCCTCTGCCTGAGCTGCGTTCAGCAAGTTGACCTTGGCGTGCTTGGGGTTATGCTTGACCACAACTATACTTGCAGATCTCATAGGAGGAGGAGGAATACGCCTCTGATTGAAGAATTTGTTGGCATAATGACCCTTCTGTTGGCACTTGTTGCACGTGACCTTCGAGAGCGGGCGGTGATACAGAGCACTTGATCTTGGAGCTTGAGACGAAGTCTTGTTCTGAAAGTCAGGGTTGGGTGGGTGGGAAGATCCACTGCCACCTTTGCTCTTCTGTTGATAAGGCTGACAGAACGGAGGAGGAGGAAGCCAATACTTTTGCTGCTTAGCCACTTGAGTTGAGGAAGAAGGAGTTGCATCTCTGACTCGCTTCTTGGAAGCATCGCACTTCAGTTGAGCAGTCTCTTGCTTCATTGCCATGTTGTAAAACTCATCGTACTTCTTGGGCTCAAAGAGGACGAGAGCAAGTTGGAGTTCTTCTCTGAGACCACCGCTGAACTAGTATATCATGCTCTTCTCGTCAGGGACGTCTTGCTTAGAAAAACGGGCGAGCTTCTGAAACATGATGTTGTACTGGTAAACAGACATAGTGCCTTGCTTCAGGTTGCGGAATTCCTCACGCTTGCTTTCAACCAAACTCTGAGGAATATGATGAGCTTTGAAGTCTTGACGGAATTCATCCCAAGTAATCACATGGCCGCCCCTAGAATCTTTGTATTGTTGAAACCACTCTGCAGCTTGGTCTTTGAGTTGGAAGGAGGCAAACTTGACAAAGTCCTCAGGCCTGACGTTACTGCACTCGAAATTCATGCATGTGTCCACGAGCCAATCATCAGCGTCTGTTGCCTCAACACAATTGCTGAAGGTGTTTGGCCGGTTAGCAAGGAACTGGTTGAGTGTAGCAAACTAATTCTGATTGTTGCCATCGCCCCGGTTCCCTTGGTTGCGCTCTTGAAGAAGTTGCATGATCAGCTGCGTGTTTGCATTGGTAGCGGCCATCACAGCTTGCCATGCCTCCTAAGGTGGAGGTGGTGGTGGCGGATCAGGATTCGGAGTCGTGCGCGTTAGAGGAGCCATCCTGAAGAGGGTGACATCCATTAGCATATTGACAAGCAAATATTCAAGTTGAATCAAACAGGTTGAAATTGCAACATAAAGTCTTCACATCCGAACAAAATGAACGAATGCATTCCAATTGAAATGGTCACCTTTCCTGAAATTGAGAAGCCACTTAGAAAAAACAACAAGGTACGGACAAGAGCAAATACTTGGTGAGGATTACCCAATCCCAAACCAAATATCCGCGGAAGAAGAACTAGAGCTACAAGAATTCCAACCTATGAAACTCCCGAACCTTTCAAGTTATGCAATCAGGTGTTGGGGATACATGGGAAGCATAATATCTCACCCAAATCTAGCAAATCCTACATCCAGTTGTATCCATCCTTCAACACATAACCGAGAAACCTTCAGAAATCATTTACGTCAAGCTTCGAAAAACATCTGTTATACAAGTTATGGCAATACTCCCGAACTCCCGCCCCATTACTGGGTGGCGTCGAGGTTATCTCACCAACAACTGCATAAAAGAGATTTTCGATGTCGGCGAAACTCAGGTATTCCAGAATCTTAACGATAAAATTGTGACGACAACACCTCGGAGCTCAACTCCTCAGGACACTGCCACAACCCCTGAATGACAGGTGTCGTGGTTCTAACTCTGATAGTGATGTAGTGGGGTAAGTATGGAGAGGCTAGATCTTAGCTATGGAGGAGTTGTAAGCACACGAGGATTACGAGTTCAGGCCCATCTCGGAGGAAGTAACAGCCCTACGTCTCGGTGCCCGTAGGCGGTCGACTGAATTATGTGTGTATGAATAACAGGGGTGCCAACCCTCCATACTGAGGAGGGGGTGGCTTATATAGAGTTTGCCAGGGCCCTCTAGCCCTCAGTAATGCAAGGTTTAAAGTACATTAAGACTGGGGGTTACTGGTAACGCCCGTAATAAAGTGCTATGATGACCATAAAAGCTACTTAATGACCGACCGTTTGCGTGCATGGTGACTTTAGATCTCCTGGCAGTCGAGTGGTTGGAATTTGGTCGAGTGATTGCTTCGTGGTCGAGTGTCTTGAATCTGTCGAGTGGGATACCTCCAAGTCGATTGAAAGGTGACTTCTTCTAGGGATGTCCTTGGGTAGGGTACTTAGGACAGGTCCATGCCCCTATCCTAGGTACATAGCTTCATCATTAGCCCCCGAATGGATCGAGGTTCGAGTGGGGAAGGAGTTGGGGATCTTTCCGACTGGTTCTTCATGTTATATGAACGTCTTGTTTTGGATCAATTGTCACGGATGACGTCGTCAACTTCTTTCAGTCGCCTTGATCCATTCTTGGCCTCTTGTCGAGTGAATTTCTTTACTTGTGAAGTTCCGAGTGACGGTGTGAAAGGGATCTTCTGTTTGACGAGTTGTTCTGCGGCCCGCGGATTTTGCGGGATTTGAATTTCGGGAAGCGCGCGGGACGGGGGCGGCCGCAGTAATCGGATGGGATAGGACGGAAGCTCCTCGATCCCCGCGCCACCTTTTTCGCCACGTACCGCGCGCGCGCCCGTTGCGGGATTTGACGGGATTGCCTGGGCCTACCAGTCAGCCACTCGGAAGCGACCTCTTATAAGCTGCCGGCTCGGGACCCCCGAACAGTGCGCCTTCACTTTTCCCCCTTCCTTCACAAGATCCTCCGCCACCTCCGCTCCCACCTTGGTGCCGTAGGTCTGTTCGAGCTTCGCCGGCGACGATGGTGAAGGAGAAGACGTCGGCTCTGGAGCGCGCGAAGAAGGCGGCGGTGCAGGGGAAGGGGAAGAAGTCCGCTCGGGGCGGATCTTCCTCGAGGACTGCTCTGCCCAAGGATTGGATCCAGGGCGACTGGATGCCGTCGGTGATTCGGCAGGATGATCTCGATGATCTGGTCGAGGGGGGATTCATTCCCCACGAATCTGCGCGCCTCCCGGGGAAAGAAGTCGAACCCCAGCCTCTTGATGGTGAGTGCGTCCTCCTCGCCACCCATATCGATCGTGGATTCTCTCTGCCTCCTCATCCTTTTTTCCGGAGCTTCTTGAACTTCTTCGGAGCGCAGCTCCATCACTTTACTCCCAATTCTATTGTGTATCTTGCTGCTTTCGTTTCCTTGTGTGAAAACTTCTTGGGTTGCCGCCCCCATTGGGGACTCTTCAAGCACATCTTCACTTGCCGCTCTCAGTCGGTCAAGAAGGCCAAGTCGAGTGACGAACGGACGCAGGTGATCCAGCTGTGCGGGGGTCTGGCGATCCAGATGAGGGGAAAAAGTTCCTTTCCGTCTATCACTTTTCCCGAGTCAGTCCGTGGGTGGCAGTCGACTTGGTTTTACTGTAAAGACCAGGTGACCCCAGGACAGTCGACTGGGCTTCCCCCTTTTTCTCTGAATCGAGCACAAAAACCTGCCTCTCTGAAAGTGACGCCGGAGGAAAAGGCGCAAGTCAAGGTGCTGGTCGGTCGAGTGGTTCAGCTTGTCCGCGAGGGTGTGACTGGCATGGACTTGTTGGAAGTCTTCCTTCGGAGGCGCATCCAACCGCTTCAGGCTCGTGACCACCCGATGTGGCTGTACTCGGGTCTCGAAGACACCACTCGGATTCACCCAGAGGAGGTCACTGACAAGATGTTGGAAGGGTGGCTGTCGAGTATCACAGGGAACAAGGACAACCCCCGAGGAGCCAGGAGGATTCCTCCACTCGACCAAACATACGAAGTGGACAAGGTCTGACCTTGCGTTTCCGACTGTGATCTTGCTTTCTTTATTTGTTCTTTTTGGATCAGTCGATTGACTTTTGTCTCGTTTGTTGTCCTCTAGGCCACTACTGAGATGTACTCGACACCCAATGGAGCACAGGAGCAGGCCGAGGAAGGAGAGGCGAGTGGAGGCGAAAGTGGAGACGAGGGAGAAGAGTGGGAATCTGACGGCGAAGGAGAGGGGGATGACGACGACGACTCCAGTGAAGAGGAGGAGGAAGAAGTCGAACCTCCCCGCTCGGAACGGCGATCCAAGCTTACACACGACCCTGCGCGGGAACGTGGTAAGGCGACTGTCCCTGTTGGGCAGTCGTCGAAGCGCCCTCGGACCTCATCTCCAGCGCCGACAGAAAAAGCTCCCAAGCACCCACGCGCGACGCCGTCCAAGCCGCCCAAGGCTCTGCCCAAGATGAAGATGACTGTCCCCACCATTTCTGGGTAATAGTAGAATTTGTTTTCCTTTGTCGAACGTGACGGACTCTTGGTCGACTCATTGAATAAGCTGACTGACTTTCGAAATTTGCAGTGCTGCCACCTCGGAGATCTCCGCCAAGGACGATGATCAAGAGATGGAAGACGCTGTTACCTCCAACCCCGGTACGATTACTGATGCTCTGCTTTTAGTCGACTGACGATTTCTTATAATTCCGGTCGATTGGATTTTTCTTGTAGCTCCTCCTCATGTCATTGACCTCCCTGATGATGACGACGAAGTGCCGCTGAGGGCGCGAAGGAACAGGAGGGCGCCGGCTGGCAAGACCCCACAAACTACTCCGGCGCCTGAGGCCGCAGTCCGGGAGGGTGGTGATACCACTCGGGTTTCTGTGACCTTCGCTGAACCTCTGACGAGTGTCCGGCCTTCGACGTCGACTGCAAATCCGCCTTCGCTTTTTGCCACACACCACGTCCCTGAGGACCAAGTGGGTGCCGCTAAAGAGGCTATACGCCAGGCGGGGATCATGATGGAGCAAGTGAAGGTGGTTCGGGAAGCCAGCCAAGCAGCTTATGACGCGAGCTCAGCTCTTCAGAGCAACGTCCAGGTCAGTCGATTCACCGCTTGTTCTGTTAGGATATGCTATCTGAAGAATCTCTTTTCCGAAGATCTTTATATCTGTACGCCCACTGGGTGTGTCTATTAATCTTTTTGACGAGTGGGGGCACGCTAAGTGCACCCACTGGGTGTAGTCCCCGAGACTACGGTGGACTGCTGGCAGTCGACTGTAGTCTTTATATTGTGTTGCTTTAGCTGAACTTCTTCACTCGGTCTGGTCAGGCCATGTCGAATGGAACTGTACACGGTCGGCTGCGGGCAGTCGATTTTTTTGGTCGAACCAGTGGGGGCACGCTGAGTGCACCCACTGGGTGTAGTCCCCGAGACTACTGTCGAATGTTTTTGATTCGGCTGTAGTCTTAGAAACGCCATCATTGTCTCTTGGTTACTCGGAAGCAACTTATCTTGGATGTCTGTCGACTGATTTTTTGCAGAAATCCTGCGAACTTGTGGCTCGCTACACTGAGTTGGAGAACAAACAGATCCAGCTGAACCTTGACTTGAAGCTTGCTCAGGAGAACTTGCAGTAGGCGAGGGACGAAGCAAAAGGTATGGCTGGTGAGCTTTTGTCGGATGTCTTTTCTTTCTGGCCGTCCTCGATGTTGATCTCACTTGCTATTTCGCAGACAAAATGGAGGAGGCTCTGAAGAAGAAGGATCAAGACCTTGCCGAAGCGCAGAAGGAGGCCCTGAACAAAACGAAGCTTGCTGAAGAAAAACTGGCTTCAGTCGGTACTCTTGAAAAGGAAAACTCCAGGCTGAAAACTGCTCTTGACGTGGCTAATCAAGAGGTCAGCCATCTGAAGAATGGCAATATAGCTCTGAATGACAAGGCAAGTGAACTGGCAGGGAAGATGAATGATCTAGAGGCTTATCTCGGTGGACTCGCCAAGAAGCTGTTCGTCATGCTCGAGGGTAATTACTCCGGCCCGACTGACTTGCAGTTACCAAATCTGCATAGAGCCACTGACTTATCCTTGAATTGTGTTTACAGAATTCTGCCAGAACTTCGAAGAGGAGACCAGTCGAGTGGAGACAGACTTGGACCCCATCAATTCTCCAGTGAAGGACGAGGCTGCTATGAACGTGCTCCGACTGGAATCTCGTGTTGCCGGCGTTGTTGACTATCTTGCTCGGTTGAAGGTTGCGATGTCACGGATCGACACGTCGCTCTGGCCTAGGACGATGCTTCAGAATGACCTCGAGTCCCTGATGACTCGACTGAATGAAGTCCCAGGTCGAGTGGCGGAATGGAAGAAATCTTCTGCTAGATGTGGCGCTGACGTCGCTCTGTCTCTGGTCCGCGTCCACTGCAAGGAGGCGCGAGAAGAAAAGTTGGCCGCCATCCAAGTTGCCAATACCAGGAAGCACAACTTTCAAGACTTCATGGAGACTTTCATTGCTGCTGCCACTCGCATTGCAGACGGGATCGACTTGGACGAGTTCGTCGCCCCTTCCAGTCCTCCGCATGAGGAATAAAAACTTTTATGCTTCACTTTAAATTTGCCTCGGAATGCCGAGTGGATTTTGTAACCGTTAAACTCTGTCGAGCTGGAGGCTCGAGTACTTTGATCTGCGGTCTAGAACCTTTGGATCTTATCTGAACTTGATTTATCGTTGAATATCTTCATGAATTATCTGTCGAGTGGAACTTGTTCTTCACTCGAAATAACTTTGTATTTGTGGTGCAACTCCGAAGGAGAAGGTAGCAGTCGATTTGCACCTCGTCGTCCTTGCGGATTGGGATGTGTTCCGTACTTAGGCGAGCACTGGGCTGCAGCTAAGCCTCCGAGTGGAAGGTCTGCTCTCCACTCGGTAGGATTTTAAAAACTTAGGCGAGTACTGGACTGCAGCTAAGCCCCCGAGTGGGAGGTCTGCTCTCCACTCGGTAGGATTTTTCAAACTTAGGCGAGTACTGGACTGCAGCTAAGCCCCGAGTGGGAGGTCTGCTCTCCACTCGGTAGGATTTTTCAAACTTAGGCGAGTACTGGACTGCAGCTAAGCCCCCGAGTGGGAGGTCTGCTCTCCACTCGGTAGGATTTTTTCAAACTTAGGCGAGTACTGGACTGCAGCTAAGCCCCGAGTGGGAGGTCTGCTCCACTCGGTAGGATTTTTAAATACTTAGGCGAGCACTGGGCTGCAGCTAAGCCTCCGAGTGGGAGGTCTGCTCTCCACTCGGTAGGATTTTTAAACACTTAGGCGAGCACTGGGCTGCAGCTAAGCCTCCGAGTGGGAGTCTGCTCACCACTCGGTAGGATTTTTAAACACTTAGGCGAGCACTGGGCTGCAGCTAAGCCTCCGAGTGGGAGTCTGGCTCACCACTCGGTAGGATTTTTAAACACTTAGGCGAGCACTGGGCTGCAGCTAAGCCTCCGAGTGGGAGTCTGGCTCACCACTCGGTAGGATTTTTAAACACTTAGGCAAGCACTGGGATGCAGCTAAGCCTCCAAGTGGGAGTCTGGCTCGCCACTCGGTAGGATTTTTAAACACTTAGGCGAGCACTGGGCTGCAGCTATGCCTCCAAGTGGGAGTCTGGCTCCCCACTCGGTAGGATTTTTAAACACTTAGGCGAGCACTGGGCTGCAGCTAAGCCCCCGAGTGGGAGGTCTGCTCTCCACTCGGTAGGATTTTTTCAAACTTAGGCGAGTACTGGACTGCAGCTAAGCCCCCGAGTGGGAGGTCTGCTCGACACTCGGTAGGATTTTTTCAAACTTAGGCGAGCACTGGGCTGCAGCTATGCCCCCGAGTGGGAGATTTGCTCTCCACTCGGTAGGATTTTTAAACACTTAGGCGAGCACTGGGCTGCAGCTAAGCCCCCGAGTGGGAGGTATGCTCTCCACTCGGTAGGATTTTTTCAAACTTAGGCGAGTACTGGACAGCAGCTAAGCCCCCGAGTGGGAGGTCTACTCTCCACTCGGTAGGATTTTTAAACATGTAGGCGAGCACTGGGCTGCAGCTAAGCCTCCGAGTGGGAGTCTCGCTCACCACTCGGTAGGATTTTTAAACACTTAGGCGAGCACTGGGCTGCAGCTAAGCCTCCGAGTGGGAGGTTTGCTCTCCACTCGGTAGAATTTTTAAACACCTAGGCGAGCACTGGGCTGCAGCTAAGCCTCCGAGTGGGAGTCTGGCTCACCACTCGGTAGGATTTTTTTTACAAACTTAGGCGAAACGGATTCGCAGCTAAGCCACCCACTGGGGGATTTCACACGCAAACAAAAGCAACAACAATTATAGGAAAATTTGTAACGCTCTTGTCTTTGATAAATAGACTATAGAAGTTTTTCTTATTACATCTCATCTCAGTGAGAATTCAAGTGTGAAAGGGGCGGAGCAGTTCTGCATTCCAAGCTCGTGGCTCATCAATCTGGCAATCAATATTGTAAAGGTGATACGCTCCATTGTGGAGGACTCTAGTGACGATGAAGGGACCTTCCCAAGTAGGAGCGAGCTTGTGTGGTTTCTGTTGATCAACTCGGAGGACCAAATCTCCTTCTTGGAAGGCTCGACTCTTCACATTTCTGGCATGGAATCAACGCAAGTCTTGCTGGTAAATGGTCGATCGGATCATAGCCATTTCTCTTTCTTCTTCCAGGAGGTCGACTGCGTCTTGCCAAGCTTGTTCTGCTTCATCTTCGGTATAAAGCTCGACTCAGGGTGCATTGTGAAGTAGATCACTCGACAGGGCTGCTTCCGCTCCGTAAACCAGAAAGAACGGAGTTCTTCCAGTCGACCGATTCGGGGTAGTCCTCTATCCCCACAGAACCAATGGAAGCTCGTCGACCCAAGTGCCTGCTGCATGCTTGAGATCACACATCAGCCGAGCCTTTAGTCCTTTGAGAATCAGACCATTTGCCCTTTCTGCTTGTCCATTCGATTGGGGGTGGGCGACCGATGCATAGTCAACTTGTGTGCCCTGAGAGGCGCAAAAAGCTCTAAACTTGTCTGAATCAAAGTTTGACCTATTGTCGGTGATGATGCTATGCGGGACTCCATATCTGAATGTTAACTCTCTAACGAAACCGATAGCAGTGCAAGCATCAAGATTCTTGATGGGCTTAGCTTCAATCCATTTGGTAAACTTGTCGACTACCACAAGCACATGTGTGAAACTGCTCCTGCCTGTTCTCAATGGGCCAACCATGTCCAGTCCCCAAACAGCGAAGGGCCAGATGAGTGGAATGGTTTTCAGGGCTGATGCAGGCTTGTGCGACATGTTGGAGTAGAACTGGCACCCTTCACACTTGTCGACTATCTCTTTTGCCATTTCATTCACACTTGGCCAGTAAAATCCCGCTCGGTATGCTTTAACCACAATGGTCCGAGAGGACGCATGATGACCACAGGTCCCCGAGTGGATATCATCAAGGATTATCTGACCTTCTTTTGGTGTTATACACTTCTGACCGACTCCAGTCGCGCTTTCTCTATACAACTGTCCCTTTATGACTGTAAAGGCCTTGGATCGATGGACGATCTGTCGAGCCTCTTCTTCGTCCTCCGGGAGTTCCTTTCTCAGGATATACGCGATGTACGGTATCGTCCAGTCATGGGTGATTGCCAAAACTTCCATGATTAGGTCGACCACTGCCGGAATTTCAACTTCAGTCGGATCTGTGGCACTCTTTGGCTGCGGGGCTTCATCTGTAAAAGGATCTTCTTGGACTGATGGTGAGTGGATGTGTTCCAAAAACACATTGCTGGGGATGGCTTCTCTCTTGGAGCCTATCTTTGCCAAATCATCAGCCGCTTGATTTTTCAGTCGGGGGATGTGATGAAGCTCTAACCCCTCGAATTTCTTCTCTAACTTTCTCACTGCATTGCAATAAGTAGTCAAAGCTGGACTTCTGACGTCCCATTCTTTCATCACCTGATTAACCACCAAATCTGAGTCACCATAGACCATGAGGCGACGGACGCCGAGTGAAATGGCCATGCGCAACCCATACAAAAGTGCTTCATATTCTGCTTCGTTATTGGAGGAATCAAAGTGAATCTGGAGAACATATCTGAGCTTATCTCCTTGGGGGGAAACCAATACTACCCCAGCACCGGAACCATTCGGCATGTTAGATCCATCGAAGAACATGGTCCAGTGCTCCGAGTGAACTTGAGTCGAAAGTTGTTGTTCGATCCACTCAGCGACAAAATCTGCAATTGCTTGGGACTTGATAGCTTTCTTTGCCTCAAACTTGATATCTAGGGGAAGAAGTTCAATCGCCCATTTGGCCACTCGACCAGTTGCATCTCTGTTGTGCAAAATCTCTGATAGTGGAGCGTCGCTGACGACTGTAATGGAATGATCAGAGAAGTAATGTGCAACCTTCTTCGTGGTCATATAAATCCCATATACGAGCTTCTGGTAATGAGGATATCTTTGCTTTGAAGGAGTTTTGAGCGTCGCTGACGACTGTAATGGAATGATCAGAGAAGTAATGTGCAACCTTCTTCGTGGTCATATAAATCCCATATACGAGCTTCTGGTAATGAGGATATCTTTGCTTTGAAGGAGTCAAAACTTCAGAAACATAATATACTGGGCGCCGAACTTTGAAGGCCTTTCCTTCTTCTTCCCGCTCGACCGTAAGTACTGTACTGACAACTTGTCCTGTGGCTGCAATGTAAATCAGCAAAGGCTCCTTGCTGATTGGGGCAGCAAGCACCGGCTGGGTGGAGAGCAGAGCTTTGAGCTCTGTAAATGTTGCATCAGCTTCTGGAGTCCACTCGAACTTGTCGGACTTCTTCATCAGTCGGTAAAGAGGCAACGCCTTTTCACCGAGGCGAGAGATGAATCGACTTAAAGCGGCCAAAAATCATGTAAGCTTCTGGACATCATGCACATGCACATGATGTTTCATCCGGAGTATAGTACTAATTTTTTCAGGATTGGCGTCGATTCCCCGTTCGGAAACGAGAAAATCGAGTAACTTCCCACCTCGAACTCCGAAGGTGCACTTTGACGGATTGAGCTTGATATCATACCTCCGGAGGTTGGCAATGGTTTCAGCAAGGTTAGTCAGCAGGTCGGAACCCTTCCGTGACTTGACCACAATATCATCAATGTATGCCTCCACATTCCGACTGATTTGAGTGAGCAAACACTTCCGAATCATCCTCAGGAACGTGGCTCCGGCATTCGTGAGGCCGAACGACATGGTGACATAACAGAAGCACCCGAATGGAGTGATGAAAGCTGTTTTGATCTCGTCGGGCCCGTACAGACGGATCTGATGGTACCCGGAATAGGCGTCTAGGAAAGACAAACACTCACATCCCGCAGTCGAGTCGACTATCTAGTCGATGCGGGGGAGAGGAAAATGATCTTTCGGGCAGGCCTGATTGACATGCTTGAAATCAATGCACATGCGAAGTGACTTGTCCTTCTTGGGGACCATGACAACATTGGCGAGCCACTCGGAGTGGTAAATTTCTTGGATGAACTCCGCTGCTAAGAGCCGAGCCACCTCCTCGCCAATGGCCTTCCTCTTCCGGATGGCGGACCATCGAAGATGTTCTTTCATAGGTTTAAATTTTGGGTCGACTCGTAGACGGTGCTCAGCCAGCCCCCTGGGAACTCCAGGCATGTCAGCAAGCTTCCATGCGAAGATGTCCCAGTTCTCACGGAGGAACTGGATGAGCGCTTCTTCCTATTTGGAGTCGGCCATCATTGAGATGTGAGTCGGAGCAGCGTTTGGATCGGTCGGGTGAATGTGAACTGCCTTCGTTTCACAGGACGACTGAAAAGCTGATTCTGGAGCAGGCTTCTTAGCTCGTAGCAACTCACTCGGATCTGCAGTCTTCTGATACTCTTGCAGCTCGACCACCGCCATCTGAGCGTCAGCAATCTTTGAGCCTTTCTGAAAACACTCTTCAGCTTTCTTCCGATTGCCTGTAACAGTGATCACACCTTTGGGACCAGGCATCTTCAATTTGAGATACACATAACATGGTCGAGCCATGAAGCGTGCATAAGCTAGCCTGCCCAAAATAGCGTGGTAAGCACTTTGGAAATCCACAACTTCGAATGTCAACTTTTCCTTGCGGTAATTCTTGGAATCACCGAAAACCACATCAAGAGAAATTTGGCCGAGTGACTCGGCTTTCTTCCCAGGAATGACTCCATGGAAACTCATGTTACTGGTGCTGAGCCTGGACATCGGAATGCCCATCCCTTTCAATGTTTCTGCATACAGTATGTTCAAACCGTTGCCTCCATCCATCAGGACTTTGGTCAGTCGAGTGCCTTCGACAACTGGGTCGACCACCAGAGCTTGCTTCCCAGGGGTGGCAATGTGCGTAGGGTGATCAGACTGGTCGAATGTGATGGCAGTCTGGGACCACTTCAAATAATTGGGTGTTGCCGGAGCAATCATATTTACCTCACGGTTAATAACCTTCAGTCGACTTTTGCTCTCAACATCAGCAAAAATCATCAGTGTGGAATTGACCTGGGGGTACCCATCGTCACTATCTTCCTTGTCCTCAACTTTGTCCGACTCCTTTTCCTTATCTTTGGACTGCTTGCCCTGAAACTGCTGGATCAGAAGCCGACATTGTCGAGTGGTATGCTTTGGGTAAATGAGTTTACCCTCTTCATCTTTCTTGGTGTGGCTGTCACACGGTAGATCTGAAACATCATTTCCATCTTGGTCTTTAACTTTCTTGGGGTTCCAAGGTCCTTTGGGTTTTCCCTTAAATTTTCCCTAGGTTACGGCCAGGGCCTCCCCAGGAGCGGCTGGCTCGGCTTTCCGCTTCTGTTTCCAACTGGAATTTCCTCCGGTTTCCTGGGTGACTGCTTTATGCTTGCCACTCCGGAGCCGATCCTCATCTTCACCATTAGCGTATTTGGTGGCAATCTCCATCTTCCGATTCAGAGACATCTCTCCGGTTCGACTGAACTTCAGATTCAATTCTCTGTACTTAACGCCTTCTTTAAAGGCACAAACTCCTTGATGATCTGGTACATTTTCAACTGTGTGATGCAATGTGATCCACCTCTGGATGTAATCCCTCAGAGTTTCATTCGGTTTCTGCACGCAAGACCACATTTCCGTAAGGCCTGCAAGTCGCTTGCATGTTCCTTCAAATGTGGTGACAAACACTCGGGAGAGATCCTCCCAAGTGTAAATGCTGCTGTGTGCTAACTGATTCAGCCACGCTCTGGCCGAGCCTTCTAACATGAGAGGCAGGTGCTTCATGGCTACCTCATCGTTCCCACCGCCAATCTGGACAGCCACTCAGTAATCTTCGAGCCAAGTATCGGGCTTGGACTCACCGGTGAACTTACTAACTCCAGTCGCCAACCTGAAGTTGAGAGGAATTACAACGGCTCTGATGGTTCGACTGAAACACTCCGGCCCTGAAACATATACTCTGCTACTGGTAGGCGCATCTCTATCGTGGCCTTCTCGGTGAGCTCTATTCCTGTCGACCAAACCTTGAACGAGAATGGATCTCGCATCAAAGCTTGGTTCCCTGGGGTCGACTAGAATTCTCCGCCCAACACTATGAGGGAGTCTGTCCACCTGCTGTCGAGGCACATATGATCCACTCCTCGGGGGAGGGGTTGGCACTCGACGTCGATCATCACGATCGAATCGGTGATCATACTGCTCATTCCTTCTGTACTGATCACACCGGTCTCCACGTCCCTCACGCCTCGGAGGCGATCTTGGGCTGTGAGCCGACTGGACTGTATCCGCTGCAACGGATCGACTATGGATCCTGTTCCACGACTGAGAAACAGCGGAATTCTGGTCTCCCGCTGCCCGGAGCAATGCTCTGATTTGCAACAAGCCTCTGCCAGCCTCTGACTGGGAGGGCTGAATTGACTCTGCTATAAGGGCCGCAGCTGCCAAATTCTGAATCGGAGTACAATATACCTGCGGGTTCGGAAAGAGTTGATGTCGACTGGATTCTGGAGCCCGTTGACGCGCTCGCCCGTCGAGTATTCGCTGGAGATTCTCCAGTCCAGTGCGCTCGGCCAAGTTAGCCAAGCGCATGTCCTCCAAGGCTCGGGCCTCGGGGGTTTCTCCAACGATAGGAGTGTGGAGTGCATCCATGTTCCGGCGGCGAAGTTCCTCCCGCTGCAATGACGTGAGAGGCTCGGGGAGATACTCCTCGTGAGGACGCGACAGGTCGCCCCCATCCACGCCTCCGTCAACACGGGGGAAACTGGGAGGACCGTGTGGCCCATCGATCACCAGAACCTCTGCAGCTGGGTCACTGCTGTCGCATTCGGATGCTGTCTCTGCGGAGCGAGTCAACAGGTCGAACAGGCCGTAGAGGGATTTGTCAGGCTCGATTGCCGCGACTTGTGGGGTGGCCGACTGGCGGGCCACCGCATGCCTCACCCACCTCTGAAGCCTCGACCGACCGGAGCGCTAGCACCGGCGAGAAACAGGGCGGGGAGATGCCACGGGAGCTGACCGATACTGGGTCGACGGCTCCCACCGGATGACACTGCGCGAAAGTGCGTCACCCCGCGGACGGGGAGCACGTCGACGTTGAGTGGAGCCTCCTGAAGCCAAGTGGAGTCGTCGGCGATGAACGTGAGCACGCCGAGACGGATCTCGCGGCTTTCCACCAAAGCTCCGCCCGAAACCATGATCAAGGAGATCGGAAAAAATCGCAACTTCTCAAACTAGGCACTAAGACTCCTAGCCCCATGGTGGGCGCCAACTGTCGTGGTTCTAACTCTGACAGTGATGTAGGGGGTAAGTATGGAGAGGCTAGAACTTAGCTATGGAGGAGTTGTAAGCACACGAGGATTACAAGTTCAGGCGCTTCTCGGAGGAAGTAACAGCCCTACGTCTCGGTGCCCGGAGGTGGTCGACTGAATTATGTGTCTATGAATAACAGGGGTGCCAACCCTCGATACTGAGGAGGGGGTGGCTTATATAGAGTTCGCCAAGCCCCTCCAGCCCTCAGTAATGCAAGGTTTAAAGTACATTAAGACTGGGGGTTACTGGTAACGCCCGTAATAAAGTGCTATGATGACCATAAAATCAACTTAATGACCGACCGTTTGCGTGCATGGTGACTTTAGATCTCCTGGCAGTCGAGTGGTTGGATCTTGGTCGAGTGATTGCTTCGTGGTCGAGTGTCTTGAATCCGTCGAGTGGGATACCTCCAAGTCGATTGAAAGGTGACTTCTTCTAGGGATGTCCTTGGGTGGGGTACTTAGGACAGGTCCATGCCCCTACCCTAGGTACATAGCTTCATAAACAGTAGGCACCAAGAACAATGTTCTTGTCACAAAACCATCAGAACGATTCCAAGATACCCGCGTGATCCTAAATTTTTTTTAGTGAAATTTGAGAAGAGAAGAGTCAAAACTCTACGTCAGGATGCCTCACCAGAGCGACGAAGGGACTGGGGAGTAAAAAGTATTCCTAAACTCTCCGATATATATAATCCTAAATGACCCAAAACATTTTTCTAGACTCAACAATGCCAATGATTCGATCAAGCAGGGGGCTCCTAAGGTCGGGGAAGGCTCTGATTACCAACTTGTAACACCCTCGATGCGGCTATATCTCCTACGTGTCGAAGCACGACTTAGAGTGTCGCAAGTAAGGTAATCTTCACAACAACCCATGTATATAAATAAAAGGGGAAAAGATACATAGTTGGCTTACACTCACCATGTCACACAAATACATGAATAACATTACATTCATCCAATACACTCATGGTCCGACTACGGTACCAAAATAAAGATCAATTCCCACATGCGACATGGTCCCCGATCGTCCCAACTGGGCACCACTACTGACCATCTGGTAAAGACACATAGTAACGACGAGAGTCTTCATCGAACTCCCACTTGAGCTCAAGCACAACGTCTGGAACAGTATCATCGGTCCCTGCATTTGGTTTGGAAGTAATATGTGAGTCACGGGGACTCAGCAATCTCGCACCCTCGCGATCAAGACTATTTAAGCTTATAGGTAAGACAAGGTATGATGTGGAGCTGCAGCAAGCGACTAGCATATATGGTGGCTAACCTATTCGCAGAAGAGAGCGAGAAGAGAAGGCAAAAGAATGGTCGAACAACTATGATCAAGAAGTGATCCTAGAACAATCTATGTCAAGCATTACTCCAACACTGTGTTCACTTCCCAGACTCTGCCGAGAAGAGACCATCACGGTAACACACGCGGTTGGTGCATTTTAATTAAGTTAAGTTTCATGTTATATACAACCGGACATTAACAAATTCCCACCTGCCCATAACCGCGGGCACAACTTTCGAAAGTTCAAATCCCTGCAGGGGAGTCACAACTTAGCCCATCACAAGCTCTCACGGTCAACGAAGGATATTCCTTCTCCCAGGACAATCCGATCAGACTCGGCATCCCGGTTACAAGACATCCTCGACAATGGTAAAACAAGTCCGAAGAGACCACCCATTGTGCCGACAAATCCCGATAGGAGCTGCACATATCTCGTTCTCAGGGCACACCGGATAAGCTAAGCATATGGGAGCCAACGTAACCCAAGTTGCCAAGGGACGGCCCCGCATGGTGCTCTGGGTTGGACCAACACTTAGAGAAGCACTGGCCCAGGGGGTTTAAAATAAAGATGACCCTTGAGTCCGCAAAACTCAAGGGAAAAATGCTAGGTGGCAAATGGTAAAACCAAGGTCGGGCCTTGCTGGAGGATTTTTATTCAAGGCGAACTGTCAAGGGGTTCCCATTATAACCCAACCGTGTAAGGAACGCAAAATCCGGGAACAAAACACCGATATGACGGAAACTAGGGTGGCAAGAGTGGAACAAAACACCAGGCATAAGGCTGAGCCTTCCACCCTTTACCAAACATATAGGTGCATTAAGATAAACAAGATAATATTGTGATATCCCAACAATAAACATGTTCCAACAAGGAACGATCTCCAATCTTTACCTGCAACTAGCAACGCTATAAGAGGGGATGAGCAAAGCGGTAACATAGCCAAACAACGGTTTGCTAGGACATTGTGGGTTAGAGGTTAAACAAAGCAATATGGGAGGCATGGTAAGCAAGTGGTAGGTATCGTAGCATAGGCATATCAAAAGAGCGAGCATCTAGCAAGCAAAGATAGAAGTGATTTCGAGGGTATGGTCATCTTGCCTGCAAAGTTCTCAGAGTTGACTTGATCCTTGTAAGTGAACTCAACGGGATCCTCATTCACAAAATCGACTCCCGGCTCTACCCAAACAAGAACAACAAGCAAACGGAACACAATCAACCACGTGCAATGCTCAAACAACATGATGCAAACATGATATGATATGCGGGATGCGGTATGTGATGCATATGCAAGATTTGCAAAGGAATGATTGAACCTGGCCTCAACATGGAAATCCAAGAGTTCCACTAGAAAGGTGAGGTGATTTCGGTTGAAATCAATATAAAGATCGCCGGAATCGGATGCACGGTTTGGAAATGGCAAGCAAAACAAATATGGCACCGGTCTACGATAATCAGCAAGTGACCAACTAAAAGCATCAAGAAAAATATGCTACAGCAATCAAACATGACAACAAGATACATGGCAGGGATCCACACAAGATGCTTGACAAAAGATGAACAATGAGCTATGGCTAATTCATCAATTAACAGGTTCAAACAAGCATGGCAAAAGTGCAAATGACAACAGGTTTCAGACTTTGTGAAATTAACACAAGTCTAGAATTTATCATCAGGAAGCAAACTTTAGAGCATGAAAACTACATTCTACATGAACTTAACATGGCAAGGCAAGGCATGGCATGAAGCTAATCAAATCACTTAACAAAAGTCCCTTAGTTACCTTGAGCCAAAAGGGATCAGAAAATACAATTGCAAACATGTGAACATAGCAAAAACATAAACAGATTCAGACTTAATGAAAAACTGGAGCATGCAAAACAGTTAACAAGTAGGCATGTTTACGAGCTCGATGCACTCACTACAGAGCATGGCATGACAAACTAAGCATACACCCATCAAGGAGACTTGGCATAGAAGCTAGACATGGCAAGAACAACAACATAGCATGCACGGATCAATAGCAACATCCTAGGCAAAATCACTAAACATGCCAACAATCTGCCAGGATCATTTTATAGCAAAAGTAGAGCTCGATTAACTCAAGCTAGGTTGCTCCATAATTGCAAACAAAGGCATGGATGGATATATCCCCACAATGTTAACAAAACATCCTTACTGATCATCCTCAAAAGAGGCACGGATCACTGGGAAACAACATGAACATATGGCATAACAACAAAATCAGGATAAGGACTTAGTTAAATTCTAAGTCCCTGAAATTAGCATTACCGATTATGCTGCTTTGCAAGCTTGTGCTAGACACCACAAAGATCACAAAAACACATGGCAAGCACCTCTGTAAAGATGGCATGGCATTCATCAAAACACGTGTAGAGCTCAGGATCATAGCATGCACACAATAATCATGGCAAAAATGACAAAATGCCATTTGCTGAAACAGATCTGACAAATTCATCACATAGCCCTCTTCCAACAGCATTTCAGGCATCAAGATGAGCTCAAATGAAAATGATGCAATGAGATTAAATGATGTAATTATGCAATAAGAATGCAAAATATTAGGGTTTCAGGAGGAAAAAGTCAACCCTCGCGTTTTGGATCTGGATCTGGCCGGGCGGTACTGTAGCAGGGCGCGACTCCCAAGGTTCGCCGGAGACGGGGATGACGCCGGAATTGGAGGTGGCCAGAGCGGCGCGGCTTGCTGGCGACGGCGAGGTCGAGGTGGCGGCGAGGAGGAGGCCAACCGGCGCGGCGCGAGGGCGATGGCCACCGGTGGCCGGGGCGGTGGGCGCCGGCGGCAGCCGCGACGTTGGTCGGCGGACGGGACGGCGGCGGGGTGAGGGGCGGCGTCGGGGCGACCGAGGCGGGCGGCGCGGCGCGATGGGCCTGGAGGGCCCGGTGCGGGCTCCCCTGGGCCAGACGAGAGGGACGACAGCGGTGGGATAGGCGGCGGCCTACTATTGGTGGCAGCGATGCGTTCGGCACAGCGCGGGGAAAAATCTAGGGTTAGGGGGGAGGGGATCCGGGATTTGGAATGAGGGGTCTATATATAGGCGTAGAGGGAGCTAGGAAGCTCCAAATGGAGTGCGGTTTTTAGCCACGCGATCGTGATCGAATGCTCTAGATGATGGAGGGGTTTTTGTTGGGTTTTGGGCCAAATTGGAAGGGCGTTGGTCTGCAACACACACGAGGCCTTCTTGGTCCCTCGGTTATCCATTGGAGTATCAAACGAAGTCCAAATGGCACGAAACCTGACATGCGGTCTACCGGTAGTAAACCAAGGCCGCATGGCAAGTCTCGGTCCAATCCAAAAACGTTTAACACCCGCACACGAAAAGAGGTAGAAAGGGGCACCGGGTGACATAGGAGCGCCGGATTGCAAAACGGACAACGGGGAAAATGCTCGGATGCATGAGACGAAGACGTATGAAAATGTCGCACCCTGATTTTCATCTAGACCAAATGGCACAAGTTGGAGAAAATGTTATATTGATCAAAGTGCCCCAAAACCCTTCCTGTGTAGAACCAAATTTGAACAACTCTACATTGCCAAGTGTGTCCTTTCGATCTGAATTTTTGTGGACATGTTCAAATCCCCAAATGATGACACTACACCAAGTGGTGCATCAAGGAGAATGGTTTTGCATGACTAGATCTTGGAAAACCCATTCCTGTTGATTTCTAGGGTTTACAAAAGTTGCACTATCAACTTTGCCCAAATGAGCTTAAATTTGGTAGAACACACTATTTCTAAGTGCCATTCCATCCTGTTAATTCTCATGGCAAGTGGAATTAATTTTCTTGCCCAAACCAGCAACAAACACCTTCTGCCATTTTTCCAAAATCATCATTTTGACCTCTTCCACTAATCTCAATGAGCACAAGTTTTTACCAAAGCGGAACCCGATCCCCCTCTTCCAAAGCTCCATGATTGATGGGGTAAAAACCCATTTTCCCCCTCTGGACAACCACTGTTCACCTCTCTCTCCACCTCTCCTCTCATCTAGTGGCTCTCTAGGGCATCCAATGCCACTCCTAGCTTGTTTATTCTCCCCCAAAAACCCCAGACACTATAAGACATGCCCATGGCACTATTAAAATGCCATGGCATGCCATGGACGCGCTCTGGAGCACGCTACAGTGTACTCCCGCACTGTAGCTTGCCCGTTCCGAGGCACTCGACGACCTTGGGCGCCGGGTCCGTGTCTCCCGAGGTTGCCTCGACATACACGATACGTTAGCAAGTCGGCCCCCTCCTTCCCCTCTCTCCTTCTCACCCTGCTGAGCTTTCCCAACGCCGCCCAGCTCGGCCATTGGGCGCACGAGCTCGGGGCCCTCCTGGAGCTCTCCCTGCTCCCTCTCTCCTCTCCTCTCGGCCTGGACCACGACCACGAGCACCCTAGGCACGCACTAGAACACCCTTATGGCCTCTGGCAACGCCACGGGTCGTGGCAGTGCGCCCCGCCTATGGCACCTCCCAGCCGCGCCCGTATAATGCCACCCCGAGCCTTCTCTCGTCTCCAACTGCTCTCTCTCCCTCCCGTGCAACCCCGGACCAACCCACTCCTCCTCCCGTGCCTTGTCCCTCTTCCTTTGCCGCCATTGCCGCCTCAGACCCCCGCTCAAATTCGAGCCGCACCGGCCTCCCTTCCTCCTCTGAACCGGTCCGTGGGACCCCCCCCAAGCCTCCATGAACCACCCCAACACCCTAGGACCCCTCCTCCGCAGCCAAAGCGGGCGCCGCCACCAAGCCCGCCGCTGCCATCCGCTGGACCCGAAGCCCTACTCAACTCCGAGCATCGCCATGTGTGTGCAGCACATGGACAGGTGCGCCTCGTCGCGCTGAGTCCGCCGGTGTGCCGGGCTCCGTCGGAGGTGGCCCGTGCTGCCCGAGAGAGCACCGGCGCCCACTCGTCCTCCCCTCCCCTGCCTTTGCTCTGTTCGAGCGGGAGGTAGGCGATGGCCTGAGCGCTGGGCCTCGCGCGTCAGCGACCCAGCGGCTGGGGCCCGCCGTTTAAGTGGCGAAGGGCCGGGAGAAATGCGCCTCTGATGTCACCCTCCTCACCCGCGCGGCTGAGCCAGTGGGCCGGCCCACTGCTAAACTGCGCCCAGTGCGCTGGATAAGGGTCAAGCCCATTTTCCTTTCCTTTTTCTTTTCTAGATAGCTTCAAAACTCTCTAGAGAATTCAAATAGTGTCCAAATTCAATGAATCAAATGTCCACTGACTCCATAAATCAAGTCCTAATTAATGGGCCACAGTGGACATTTTTGTTGTTCTTGGTTTTCACTGGACACTTAAAAAAAGTTCATCTATCCACATAAGTCCACTTCAAAAATCCATATTATATTCATTTCAACTCCAAATCCAGTGAAACCAATTTCTAAATGTTTCTTAAATCATGCCTGATTTAATGGGTAATTTTACTCATTTTTATAAAAAGGCATTCTGTAGACAACTTGCAGATCCATTAAATCCCTTGTTCCATCATATTGAAATGTTTAGAAATATCCATTGATCCACTTCCAATGAAAACCACCTTGGTCATTCCTCATATGATCACAGGCATCCTAGAAAAGTCCCACTCACATTTTTAGAGCACTTTTATTTTTGCCTGGTCGTGTTGCTTATTATGGTTATTTTCGACGATAGTTGACTAAGTAGACGAAATGCTCGGAGTTGGACCAAAGATATTTGAAGACCTCGAAGACTTTGTTAAAACAGGCAAGCAGCCCTTTGACCATGTCTATGAAACCCTTTTTATGCATGTCATATAGCACTTTATTAGTGTTGCATCGGAATCATGATGAGATGGTAACCACTTTGATGGGTTGCCTCTATTGCTTCCTCGTTGATACTTGCATTGTGCATGACCCTACCTCCTTATGAGGGTTATGCCGGTCGGAGTAGATAGGATGCTGAAGTAGTTGCTACGCAAAAAGGGAAGGGAATATGCATGGTGATGGAGACAAAGTATTTTCAAAGGACTTTTCGAAAACCCTGTCGGGTGCCACTGATGCCCAAGGGAGATAATGAGATGGGTAACCGCTTGATGACCAAGTGGTGTACCGAGGCAAGTGTGTGTGTTGCTTTCAAAAACGGATTGGTTTAAGTTGTGAACGTTATTCCAACTATACATGCACAACCACTCTACCCTTATATGGGAAAGGGCATTATTGATTACCTAGGCCGATACTAGCTTGGATCTCGCATTACTAGTGACGAGGGAGAGTCGGTGCTCTCTCTCGGGACGGGGCTGTGCCAGGTAGGGCGGCCAAGAACATTTTTATGGGGCACCGGACGCACCGTTGGTACCCCGTGCCAGTGGTATGTGATGAATATGGGAGCAAGGCTCCACAATTTTAAGTTGTGAAATGTTGGGCACGGGGGTTACTACCAATCTAGTGGACTCCATGTTAGTGTCGTCTAGGGAAAGATAGTGATCGGGTGCTTACCCCGGGTGTTTGAGGTACCGCGGGTCATGGATGACACGGAAGTTCCCCGGATCTTGTGGGTAAAGTGTGCAACCTCTGCAGAGTGTAAAACTATTCGAATAGCCGTGTCCACGGTCAAGGACAGTTGGGTAACCACTCTTGGGCTATGTCCACATGTTTACAAACCAGTGTGTGTGTTTGGGTAAGTGGGAGATCTACTTGGGTCAAGTCAAAGGACTTGACCTGATTGAGTTGGGTTGATGCCCACTCTATTTATGTTGATATCTGTAACCTGTCCTCATGGTTACTTGAATTCTCCTGATGCATGTCTTACAAGTTGTTGAACATGTCATTGCACTCAAAACTAGCTTTCTACAAAAATTTACCTATATCATGCATTGTTGTGTCTTGAACCAAAACATGGGTTGCTTGCGAGTACATTTGAAGTACTCGTTGGCTTGCCACTGGTTATTTTATTGTCCAGGCATGAAAGAACAGGATATAATGAAGAGTACCTTGGTGACGAACATGCGAGCTAGGACGTTTCCCAGTCAGAATGCCTGTAGGGTTAAGGCAGATGGCATGGGTCCAAGATGTTATTGAAGAGTTCCGCTGCGATGATACACTCAAGACTTGACCATAATGGTCCTACTTGTGTAAAATGGTATGTTTGGATGTAAGACTCTTGTTATTCAGCTTCTGTGTGTTCCGTGAGCATTGATCTCTGGGATCACTATACACGTGCATTTGGTGATCTTGACTTATCAGTCAGGGTCTCCACAGAGCTGGTATCAGAGCCATGCTAACTGTAGGAAGCCTTAGTTAGCATGGCCGTTAGTTAGGGTAAAACTATTTTCAAAACTATCGCTAGTTTTCAAAAACTTTCTATACTTCTCTTCCACTTCTCAGTTTTTCTTCAAGGTATACTTTCCTTATTGATCTCTTCTCCCCTTCAAAACTTTTGGTCACTAGAACCCTTATGCCCCTGACCACTAGATTCCTTGAAACCCTCGTGGATATTCTATAAGGAGGATGCCATGTCAGACATTCACCCACATCTTCCGAACACAAGATTGGTGACACCAATAGAGGATACATCCTCGAGGAATGAGGACATGAAGACCCATAAGATGGTGACACCCTTGACACTGCTCCAAGATGATGCAACCTTAGCCAATGATGATCAGGGCATAAGAAATGCAAGATCATGATATACCTTGCTAATAGAGTAACCATGTCCTTACCATTGTTACATCGGCAACCACCGGTGGATGAGAACCTAGCCATTTGGTCCGTCTCAGTATAGTGAGAAGGAAACGGTTCTCCTCATCCCCCGCTCTTGGTGTCGATGTTGTCATCAACGTAACCGACATGTTGGACCTCTACTATGCCTTGTTAATGTCATTACATAAAGGATTACCTACTTGGTACCATCGACGCCTTAGAAGACAAAAATGGATCATCATGATTAAGAAGACAACAGAAGACCGAGTCAATGCCTGCTACAAGGAGCCACCTTCACCCCATCACTTCAACAGGTGAGAAGTCGTTGAAGAATCTTCAGGCCTAACCTGGATCGTTTCATCAAACAACTAGAAGAGACATAGCAACACCTGAGGAAAACCCAGAAGACTGCACGAGGCACGAGGCATGAAGTAAAGCATGACTACTTAGTCTGAGAACCCCTAGGGTAGGATGAGTCGTGTACCCCCTATGCCCAGTCGAGTCCATATAATGGTTTGAATAGAACGATGACTGTGTGTTGCTTGTTTTTATTTGTTTGTGTTTTGATATCAGTCGCCCTTTTTGCCCTAGGCAACAAGTACGTGACTATATCACATTACTTATCTTAATTCCTGTGTTTGGCCCTTTTGGCACTTGTTGTTTGCACTTGCACTATAGAACCCCCTTTATTCATCACCCTCCTCTATGCTACTTTCCCCCTCTCATCTCTCTCCTCAACTGAAGACCGACAAGACAAGATACACCAAGGATTCTACTTTGGCAACCAGCTAGCATGAAGACTTTTGCTATAGCCTCCTCGACCAAGTGTAACCCCGTAGAATTATGTTTACCCCTCAAAAATGTGAACCCATCCCTTGACCCTTCGAGATTTCACAAGACACCCCAGCTCGAATCCTTAACCATGTGCTTAACCCACAGAATTGGAAGAGAACCTGTTAAGCCCCGTAAATTTGCACTACACTGGGTTCATTATGGAACTAGTGGACATAGTGAACAAGAACATTATCATCCTGATATAGCACCAGAACTACGATGCCATAGGGAAGACCAATTTGAGGATATGAATAGCATGAGTGATGATTGGAGTTGACCTATACGAAATGATGCTTTCAGCGGTATAAGGTGATCTGTTTGGAGGACTAGATAGAACAATTGGCATCTCAAAAATTGTGCCCAAGGATAAGATGATAAACGTTCACTCGCACACTAGATACTTGAAACCCTTAAGCACTACAAAGCCACAACATGGTCGGATTATGACCATGAGATTTGGCTCTAGGTCAAGTAGACCCTGACCAACACTCAACTGTGATCACCACCACTCCCCTGCCTACTTTATGTACCCCGTGAACAAGTCTCCATGGAGTACTTAGACAAGATATTTGTCATCATCATTTGGTGACCTACTTGTCCACACGAAGACGGAAGAAGAGCCGTTCAGGTAGTCATGGAACATTTGAAGACCGCCATGCCAAGGAGGAAGAACTACACCCACCACCATCGTCCAGAAGTCAACTTTCTCGTTGAAGACCAGGTGTATCTGTGAGCCACTTCTCTCAAAGAGAACCAAGCATTTTCATGTCAAGAGAAACTCACACCAAGATTTATCGACCTTCTCCAATATCACTGCAAGACGAAGAAAAGACGGCTACCAGCTAGAATTACCACCTGAGCCACCCACTGTGCACAACATTTTCCACGAGTCACAGCTTCAGAAGTGCTTCCAACATCCTAACCAACCCGATCCCTACAAGGACGTCGATCACCGAGCCATCGACCTCCAGCCCAATATGACTTACGCGAAAGACCCCAATGGCAATATGGATCAAGCAGGATGTCATACAGGAAGCCACGCCATCGAGTACTTCAAGGTTCAATGCAGCATGACTCAGTAGCACAAGCGGTATGAGGACAAGAACACTACACCGGATCCAGTTTTCGTATTCCTTTCCACGCCTAGTTTGGGAATCTCAGGGACGAGATTCTTGTATGGGGGTAGGTCTGTCACACCCTAATTTTCATGCCACAATACTTAAGCTAATAAATCATGATAAAGTGTGGTTTGACAAAAACTTTTGCATCAATTGGCTTTTATTTGGAGTTGGTTTTCTCTTTGTGTTTTTCAAGTGCTCTTTAAAGTCAACACAACTCCCCCTCCCATACTTCATCTCCTTGCTCCAAACTTCTGCCCAATGATCATGCCATGTGTATAGTGCAATATAGTATTTTCTTACAAAAATAAATTGGCCAAATAGTATTTTTAAAAATTAGTTTTCCAAAACCCCCTGAATTGAGGTTTGCACTGCAAGTACTTAATTAAGGGCAGTAAAAATCTTTCCAAAAATATATTTTACTCCTATTAGATATAGGATACCCAGAAACCACAAAAATATAATTTTAAAGTTATTTACCTATTTTATTTAAAGGCTTTTTCTTTAGGCCAGAAATGGTCTTTAATAGGTTAGAATTATTTTTATGCTTTAAAAATATTTGGTAAAATCTAGGGAAACTCAATGGACATATATTGTCCATATATAAGAGTTTCAACACATGGTCATGATGAAAATATTGGTTAAATCCCTGAAAAACCCTTTCTGGATATTTCAAGCTTTTGAAATATTTACAAAGGAAATATTCTCCAAAAATTCCAAGAAAATGCTAGCATGTAACATATGACATGTTTGATGATCTTGACAAGTATCATGTCATGGAGAATAGTATAACCCCATGAAATCCCCTCAAAACCATTTCTGTCCATTTTGAAGTTTGAACAACTTTACATTGCCAAACATGTCCAAATGTTCTCAAACCTTGTGAACATGCTCAAATGGTCTAATCATTCATCTAGACCAAATGGCACAAGTTGGAGAAAATTTTATATTTATCAAAGTGCCCCAAAACCCTTCCTGTGTAGAACCAAATTTGAACAACTCTACATTGCCAAGTGTGTCCTTTCGATCTGAATTTTTGTGGACATGTTCAAATCCCCAAATGATGACACTACACCAAGTGGTGCATCAAGGAGAATGTTTTTGCATGACTAGATCTTGGAAAACCCATTTCTATTGATTTCTAGGGTTTATAAAAGTTGCACTATCAACTTTGCCCAAATGAGCTTAAATTTTGTAGAACACACTATTTCTAAGTGCCATTACATCATGTTAATTCTCATGGCAAGTGGAATTAATTTTCTTGCCCAAACCAACAACAAACACCTTCTGCCATTTTTCCAAAATCATCATTTTGACCACTTCCACTAATCTCCATGAGCAGAAGTTTTTACCACAGCTGAACCTGATCACCAGCAACCTCCAGTAGCTCCCCCTCTTCCAAAGCTCCATGATTGATGGGGTAAAACACCATTTTCCCCCTCCGGACAACCACTATTCACCTCTCTCTCCACTTCCCCTCTCATCTTGTGGCTCTCTAGGGCATCCAATGCCACTCCTACCTTGTTTACTCTCCCCCAAAACCCCCAGACACTATAAGACATGCCCAATGCACTATTAAAATGCCATGGCATGCCATGGACGCGCTCAGGAGCAAGCTACAGTGCACTCCTGCACTGTATCTTGCCCATTCCGAAGCACTCGACGACGTTGGGCACCGGGTCCATGTCTCCCGAGATCGCCTCGACGTCCACGGCATGCTAGCTAGTCGGCCCCCTCCTTCCCCTCTCTCCTTCTCACCCTGCTGAGCTTGCCCGACACCGCCCAGCTCGGCTAGTGGGCGCACGAGCTCGGGGCCCTACTGGAGCTCGCCCTGCTCCCTCTCTCCTCTCCTCTCGGCCTAGACCACGACCACGAGCACCCCAGGCACGCACCAGAACACCCTATTGGCCTCTGGCAACGCCACGGGTCGTGGCTGTGCGCCCCGCCTATGGCACCTCCCGGTCGCGCCCGTATAAGGCCACCCCCGAGCTTTCTCTCATCTCCAACTGCTCTCTCTCCCTCCCGTGCACCCCCGGACCAACCCACTCCTCCTCCCGTGCCTTCTCCCTCCTCCTTTGCCGCCATTGCCACCTCGGACCCCCGCTCAAATTCGAGCCGCCCCAGCCTCCCTTCCTCCTCTGAACCGGTCCGTGGCACCCCCAAGCCTCCACGAACCACCCCAACACCCTAGGACCCCTCCTCCGCAGCCAAAGCGGGCGCCGCCACCAAGCCCGCCGCCGCCATCCGCTGGACCCAAAGCCCTGCTCAACTCCGAGCATCGGCGTGTGTGTGCTGCACATGGACAGGTGCGCCTCGTCGCGCTGAGTCTGCCGGTGTGCCGGGCGCCGCCGGAGGTGGCCCGTGCTACCCGGGAGAGCGTCGCCGCCCAATCGGCCTCCCCTTCCCTACCTTTGCTCTGTTCGAGCGGGAGGTAGGCAATGGCCTGAGCGCTGGGCCCCGCGCGTCAGCGACCCAGCGGCTGGGGCCCGCCGTTTAAGTGGAGAAATGCGCCTCCGATGTCACCCTCCTCACCCACGCGATTGAGCCAGTGGGCCGGCCCACTGCTAAACTGCGCCCAGTGCGCTGGATAAGGGTAAAGCCCTTTTTCCTTTCCTTTTTCTTTTCTAGATCGCTTCAAAACTCTCTAGAGAATTCAAATAGTGTCCAAATTCGATGAATCAAATTTCTACTGACTCCATAAATCAAGTCCTAATTAATGGGCCACAGTGGACATTTTTGTTGTTCTTGGTTTTCACTGGACACTTAAAAAAAGTTCATCTATCCACATAAGTCCACTTCAAAAATCCATATTATATTCATTTCAACTCCAAATCCAGTGAAACCAATTTCTAAATGTTTCTTAAATCATGCCTGATTTAATGGGTAATTTTACTCATTTTTATAAAAAGGCATTCTATAGACAACTTGCAGATCCATTAAATCCCTTGTTCCATCATATCGAAATGTTTAGAAATATCCATTGATCCACTTCCAATGAAAACCACCTTGGTCATTCCTCAATGATCATGCCATGTTGGACCAAAGATATTTGAAGACCTCGAAGACTTTGTTAAAACAGGCAAGCAGCCCTTTGACCATGTCTATGAAACCCTTTTTATGCATGTCATATAGCACTTTATTAGTGTTGCATCGGAATCATGATGAGATGGTAACCACTTTGATGGGTTGCCTCTATTACTTCCTCGTTGATACTTGCATTGTGCATGACCCTACCTCCTTATGAGGGTTATGCCGGTCGGAGTAGATAGGATGCTAAAGTAGTTGCTATGCAAAAAGGGACGGGAATATGCATGGTGATGGAGACAAAGTATTTTCAATGGACTTTTTGAAAACCCCGTCGGGTGCCACTTATGCCCAAGGGAGATAATGAGATGGGTAACCGCTTGATGACGAAGTGGTGTACTAACGCAAGTGTGTGTGTTGCTTTCAAAAGCGGATTGGTTTAAGTTGTGAACGTTATTCCAACTATACATGCCCAACCACTCTACCCTTATATGGGAAAGGTCATTATTGATTACCTAGGATGATACTAGCTTGGAGCCCGCATTACTAGTGACGGGGGAGAGTTGGTGCTCTCTCTCGGGATGGGGTCGTGCCAGGTAGGGCGGCCAAGAACATTTTTATGGGGCACCGGACACACCATTGGTACCCCGTGCCAGTGGTATGTGATGAATATGGGAGCAAGGCTCCACAATTTTAAGTTGTGAAATGTTGGGCACGGGGGTTACCACCAATCGTGTGGACTCCATGTTAGTGTCATCTAGGAAAAGATAGTGATTGGGTGCTTACCCCGGGTATTTGAGGTACCGCGGGTCGTGGATGACACGGAAGTTCCCCGGATCTTGTGGGTAAAGTGTGCAACCTCTGGAGAGTGTAAAACTATTCGAATAGACGTGTCCACGGTCAAGGACAGTTGGGTAGCCGCTCTTGGGCCACGTCCACATGTTTACAAACCAGTGTGTGTGTTTGGATAAGTGGGAGATCTACTTGGGTCAAATCAAAGGACTTGACCTGATTGAGTTGGGTTGATGCCCACTCTATTTATGTTGACATCTGTAACCTGTCCTCGTGGTTACTTGAGTTCTCCTGATGCATGTCTTACAAGTTGTTGAACATGTCATTGCACTCAAAACTAGCTTTCTGCAAAAATTTACCAATATCATGTATTGTTGTATCTTGAACCAAAACATGGGTTGCTTGCGAGTACATTTGAAGTACTCATTGGCTTGCCACTGGTTATTTTATTGGCCAGGCATGAAAGAACAGATATAATGAAGAGTACCTTGGTGACGAACATGCGAGCTAGGACGCTTCCCAGTCAGAATTCCTGTAGGGTTAAGGCAGATGGCATGGGTCCAAGTTGTTATTGAAGAGTTCCGCTGCGATGATACACTCAAGACTTGACCATAATGGTCCTACTTGTGTAAAACGGCATGTATGGATGTAAGACTCTTGTTATTCAGCTTCTGTGTGTTCAGTGAGCATTGATCTCTGGGATCACTATACACATGCATTCGGTGATCTCGACTTATCAGTCGGGGTCCCCACAGCAAATGCAATGCACATGATGACATGATATGAGATGCATGACAAAGACAACAACACACGGAGACAAAAACCCGACAACGAGGAAAATAAAATAACTTAGCGCCGGAAACGGCAAGAGTTGGGATACATATAAGGTAAATTACATCCGGGGTGTTAAATCTGTTTAAGCACTAATGACCCCTACGCCTGGTCTCCATGCATGCCCCGGTTCTTACATAACCGAGAGGGTATTCAGATACACTCTGGACTGTCAGGTCCCGAGGTTGAAGCGAAAAGGTCTGCCATGACAAACGATCTACAATCCGGCTAGAAGGCATTATACATGTCACCTTCAATTACATAGTCAATTTGACTGGTTAAATTCCTCTTCAATACCATCCAACAGGCTTTCTAGTTTACAGTCCTGTTGGGAATACTTTGCGGCCAATTCTACTTGACCGTACACTAAGCTCACAGGTATCTCCTTCCCATCGCGCCCCACAGGTCCGACCTCAGCCATGTGGTTTGGGTCAGCCTTCGTGTACCGCGTCTTCACCATGGCCCAGGCTTCCCTACACCCTGACGGCAGGCCGATATCTTCCATAATCGGAAGTGCCGCCGCACTCCCTTCAGCTTCTCTGCAAGCTCTCCAAGGCCTTCGGCCATGGATACGGATGGCTACAAGGCCTGGGCGACGCCTTGCATCACCTACCGAACTCGTTCGTGCAGTTGTGAGAGTTCGGGAAGAAGGTCACCTGTAGAACCGGGCATTTCCTCTGCAGGACGACCTGTTAGCATACCTACAGACATAACTCTGTCAGCCAACTTCCTCGCCGAACTCTTTTTCCAAGTTCGTTCAAGCACTTACTAAATATGCCGCGTCGAAGCCGCCGATTCTCCTTAACGAAGTCCGACAGTTGGGCACCCTCATAAGCACGCTCTCACCAGCCTTTAGCTGGCATAGGAGCTGTTGTTTATCCGGATTTACTCTAGCGTCATCTGCAATTTTACCATCAGATCTGCATATCCGCCGCACTTTATATGATACTTATCATTTGAAGGATATATTACCAGAGGGGGTCCCTTTGGGCTCCCCCGCTGCGGCTAGTGCGGCCTGAAGTTGGGCTTTGCACTCTTCCAGCTCCTGGGACAGTTGGGTATTCTTTTCTGTAAGAACCTGCATAACAAATGATCCCTAAATCAGTTATTCTAACTGTTTCAAGTCTCAGGGGCTACTGGTATATATAATCACCAAATTTTCTCACTCGTATGTCTTTTACATACTGCTCCGTGGCTCTGGCTAGACCATTTTGAGCGGCACGGAGGTACGCATCTCCCGAGTTGAAGGCATCCAATGCCTCTTGGGAGAAACAAGCATCACGAAGAACAGTCCAGCGACGCCTGTGGTTCATGGCACTTTCCACCTCAGAATTGGTGGCGGACAGTCTATCCGCATCCTCTGTCGGAGGAGCTCCCGGCGCACGCCTCGTATTCGTGCCCTCCTCCGAATCCACACTTGGAACCTGGCTGGTGGAGGCGTGATTAGTAGCCTCTCCGGATATAGTTCGGCAAGCGCTATTTTTCCTAAAAAGAAGGCATGGGCATTAGTATGCCTCCGAGAATAATGTCTTGGAATAAAGACGGCGCACCATACCGCTATGCCAGTGTCTCAATCCGGACTGCGTGTCTTTTCAGCCTGCGTGGCCTCGCAGCCCCTTGTTGGCTAGTCGCCGCAGGCTCGGCCTTCCGCCTCGAGTACCTCCCCTGCAAAACACAGTTGTTATACGGTAATCAAAAACACGCAAGGACGGATCCCTTTTCTAAGTACTGGGACTTCGGTCTCAGTTACCTGTGAGGCTGGATGTAGCCCAGAGTAATCGGCCATAATGGCCACCAAAGTGTTGTCATTGGTCAATTGGTAAAATACCCCATCGATCAGCTCCACAGATATGTCCGGATCCTCTTGGGAGTCTAGGTCAAGGTTCCGTTCTGGGTCTTCAGTTTGTGGAGGAGGGCTATTTATCTCCCTTACAGTCTGGCGCAGCTCCTGCATTGAAATCGCTAGACTGAATACTTAACTATGGGAATATGAAACGGATGGGTGAGAAAAAGTGTCCGCTTACCCAGCTCAGAGGATTGTACATAGAAAATCCGCCCTGCGGGTTGACGCGGAGGAATTCCTCCTCTTCTCCCTTGTACAAAGTGGATAAGATCTTTATTAGAGCAGCAACCGATTCCGGCCCTTTATGGCCGTAGCGGGTGGCGTCATCCTCCCCGTTGAAATCCCACATGGGGTGGCCTCTATACTGAAGCGGCTGCACCCCCCACATAATACATGTGTCCATGACCTGGATCATGGTCAATCCGGATCGAGCTAACAATCTTATCCGGCTCATCAGGTAAAGAACGTCCCTGCCATATTCCTCCTGGGGGCTCCGTGGGTGCCAGCTTCGGCGCTTCTTCAAAGGAGCGCTGTCGAACTCAAGGAGGCCGATTCGAATAGGGTCCGGGAGGGGACGTCTTCTATATAAAACCATTCTGAAGGCCAGTCTTTGGATGTAGTTCCGGATAGATATCCGGTCCCGGCAATACGCCACACTTCGGCTCCGCCCACTTGATATATTGACCCCTCCTGAGAATGGGGCACAAGGCAGGACAACTTCTTCCACAGCGCGAAATGAGCCTCACAGCCCAAAAGAGCTCGCAAAGGGCTACGAAGCCCGTGATATGCAATATGGAGGCAGGCGTAAGGTTGTGCAACTGGAGGCCGTAGAACTCCAGTAGCCCCCGGAGAAACGGATGAATTGGAAATCCGGGCCCTCTTACCAAATGAGGGACAAGGCATACCCGCTCTCTCTTTGAGGGATTGGGAAGGCTCTCCGCTTGCTCTCCTCCATTATAGGTGGCGAGCCCAGCTCGAACCGGGACCATGTATGATGGGGGAAGAAATCCCTTGGTCTGAAGCATCACTTACTTGCTGTGTGGGACGGAACATCTCTCCCAATATCCAGGCTTGGGGCTAGGGGAGCGAGAGGAGGAGCTGCGTCGACCGGCCATGATCGAATGGATCTCTGTCGGATGCACTCCGATGAAGGCTCGCCAAGGGAGGATGGTGTGATTTGGATCTGAATGCTCGTCTCTTTAATAGGTAGCTCATTCACACGGCTAGGGGGTAAATGTAAAAACACCCTGGCTCTTCACATTCGCTCGACACGTGGAAAGTGGCCATTATTGGGCGTGGAAGCCAAGGAGCGCAACATTCACAAGAAGTCGGACATTATTTAAACAGGTACACGGAATTTGGAGAGGAACCCGCCTTGCAATGCCGAAGACAATCTGCGCCGGACTCATTGTCATTGAAGCCTGGTTCGGGGGCTACTGAGGGAGTCCTGGATTAGGGGGTGTCCGGATAGCCGGACTATAACCTTTGGCCGGACTCTTGGACCATGAAGATACAAGATTAAAGACTTCGTCCCCTATCCGGATGGGACTTTCCTTGGCGTGGAAGGCAAACTTGGCAATACGGATATGTAGATCTCCTCCCATTGTAACCGACTCTATGTAACCCTAGCCCTCTCCAGTGTCTATATAAATAGGAGGGTTTTAGTCCATAGGACGAACAACAATCATACCATAGGCTAGCTTCTAGGGTTAGCCTCTTTGATCTCGTGGTAGATCTACTCTTGTACTACCCATATCATCAATATTAATCAAGCAGGAGTAGGGTTTTACCTCCATCGAGAGGGCCCGAACCTGGGTAAAAACATTGTGTCCCTTGTCTCCTGTTACCATCCGCCTAGATGCACAGTTTGGGACCCCCTACCCGAGATTCGCCGGTTTTGACACCGACAACCGCCTTCATCACAGCATTCGGAGCCTTCTACTACCTGACCATGACATTCGGCTTGAGAAATGCCGGTTCCACTTTTCAGCATTGCATGCAGAAGCGCCTCCTCATGCAACTCGACAGAAATGCCAATGTCTATGTAGACTATATTGTGGTGAAGACGGAGAAACGTGCCACCCTCCTAGAAGATCTCAAGGAGACATTTGACAATCTACACCATTTTCAAATCAAGCTCAACCCAGAGAAGTGTGTCTTCGAAGTTCCAGCCGACTAGCTCCTTGGCGTCCTTGTCTCAGAATGCAGCATCGAGTGCAACCCTATGAAGATCAAGGCCATTGAGAGGATGGAGAGGCCCACCCGAGTGCGAGACGTCCATAAGTTCACTGGCTACTTGGCGTCCATCAGCCGCTTCATTAGTCGGTTGGCAAGAAGGCTCTTCCCCTGTGCTAGTTAATGAAGAAAACTACTCACTTCGAGTGGGACGAAAAGGCAGACGAGGCCTTCCTCCAGCTTAAGAAAATGCTGACTACGCCGTCTGTCCTAGCGGCTCCGGCTGCTAATGAGCCCATATTCCTCTACATCGCTGCCACCAGCCGGGTGGTCAGCACTGTCATTGTGGTAGAGAGCCTAGAAGACGGCAGGGCGTAGCTGGTCCAGAGGCCGTTTACTTGAGCGAGGTGCTGTCGGCCTCCAAGCAGAATTACCCCCACTATCGGAAGATGTGCTACGGCGTGTACTTTGCCGCCAAGAAACTCAAGCAATATTTCCAAGAGCACTCCATCACGGTCATTTGCACTGCCCCGCTTGCTGAGATCATAGGCAACTCAGATGCATCAGGCCGGCTGGCCAAGTGGGCCATCGAGCTGCCCCCCTACACCATCTTCTACCAGCCATGCAGGACCATCAAGTCCCAAGCACTGGCCGACTTCCTCGTCGACTGGAACGAGACCCAGTACCTGCCGCCAGCTCTGGACTCCACCCATTGGAGGATGCACTTTTATCATGGAGTTCACCTCCGCGGATATCTTTCGGCACACACCTTTCGGCGTTGTGCTAAATTCATTAAGGTCTCTCTCCTTTTCAGGAGAACCTCGGCCGAACTATGTCTGGCTAGAATGGGATGTGGATCACGAAGAAATTCGCTGACCACCCACCACCCATTTAGTAGCCATTGTCGAAGATTTAACCGAGATGCTCGACTTTGACTCCGAAGACATCGACGGTATGGACGACGATGCAGGAGACGAACAGGAACCACCGCCCACAGGGCGCTGGACCGCCACCTCATCATAGGATATATACATGGTGGATACCCCCAAAGAAGGCAATGACGACGAAACAGCGGAGGATGACCCCTCCAAGAAGCAGCCCAAGCGCCAAAGTCAGCGGCGCCGCTCTAAGTCCCGCCACAACAAAAGTAGTGATACCAGCACAAGAGACAATAACACTCCGGATAGTGCCAAAGACAACCACAATCCCCTCCAGCACAATGTAGAGCGGGAGGATGAACAAGCTAGCCCTCCAGAGCAGGCAACAGATGGAGAACCGGAGCAGGACAATTACATGCCTCTCTCCGAAGACGAGGTGAGCTTCGGCGATGAAGAATTTATCGTGCCTGAGGATCCCGTCGAGGAGGAGCGCTTCAAGCGCTGGCTTATGGCCACAACAAATAGCCAGAAGAAAAAGTAACAACAGCTTCAAGGTGATCAAGACTTTCTAGCAGACAGATGGACCGAAGTCCTTGCTGCCGAGGAATACGAACTCGAGCGCCCCTCCAAGAGTTACCCAAAACGCAGGTTGCTACCTCCCCTTGAGGAGGAAGCATTGAAACATCCATCACTAGTGTACAATGCGGCTGACCGGCCACCGCGTGGCTGAGCCAGAGAGGCGTTTCACCCTGAAGTTCAGCCTGCACCCCGCCTCCACTCAATCAAAAATACCAAGTCCCCGGGCAACACACGGGACCTGCGAGTCATATTGGACAGGAGGGAAAAACTTGCAAGATCAATATACGGGTCACAGGGGCACGCGCCAACGCGGGACGATGACCGTCGCGCCGGATACACTAAAGGTAAATACGGCCGGGCCAAATACAGCAGACAAGACTCATATGAACTGCGTCGTGATATCGCCTGGCACAGAGGCTCCACACACCCCCTATGCTTCACTGATGAAGTTATGGATCACGAATTCCCGGAGGGTTTTAAACCCGTAAATATTGAATCGTATGATGGTACAACAGATTCCGCTGTATGTATTGAGGATTTCCTACTTCACATCCACATGGCTCGCGGTGATGATCTACATGCCATCAAATATCTCCCACTAAAACTAAAAGGACCAGCTCGACATTAGCTGAATAGCTTGCTAGCAGACTCCGTCGGCAGTTGGCAGGATTTGGAAGACGCATTCCTTGACAACTTCCTGGGCACTTATGTGCGACCACCGGATGCTGATGACTTGAGCCATATAACTCAGCAGCCAGGGGAATTGCCAAGGAAATTCTGGAGATGGTTCCTAACTAAGAAAAACCAAATTGTCGACTGTCCGGATGCAGAGGACCTAGCGGCATTCAAGCATAACATCCATGACGAGTGGCTTGCCCGCCACCTCGGCCAGGAGAAGCCGAAGTCTATGGAAGCCCTTACGACACTCATGACCCGCTTTTGCACGGGCGAGGATAGCTGGCTGGCTCGCAGCAACAACACATCAAGGAATCCGGGCACTTCAGATAACAAAGATGCCAATGGCAGACCACGTCATAACAGACCAAAGCGCCGCAACAACGGCGATCACCGATGATATGACAGTCAAGGCTGGATTCAGAGGCTCTAGATCCGGTCAGCGGAAAAAGCCATTCAAAAGAAGTAATCCGACTCCGTCCAATTTGTATCACATACTAGATCGCTCGTGTCAAATCCAGGGCACCCCTGAGAAGCCAGCCAATCACATCAACGGAGAATGCTGGGTGTTCAAGTAGGCCGACAAGTTAAATACCGAAAACAAGGACAAGGGGCTGCATAGTGATGATGATGAGGAGCCTCGGCCGTCGAACATGGGAGGACGGAAGGGGTTCCCCCCACAAGTGAAGACGGTGAACATGATATACGCAACCCACATTCCCAAGAGGGAACGGAAGCGTGCACTAAGGGACCACCCCACTAGTATCCGTCATGGCAGATCCGCTGCACTGGTCCTAGACCCGATCATCGACGGATTTCACCTAACTCGAGTCCGTATGGACGGTGGCAGCAGCCTGAACCTGCTTTATCAGGATACAATGCGAAAAATGGGTAAAGATCCCTCGAGGATCGAACCAACAAAAACAACCTTTAAGGGCGTCATCCCAGGTGTAGTGGCCCATTGCACGGGCTCAATCACACTGGAAGTGGTCTTCAGATCTCTGGACAACTTCCGAAGCGAGGAGTTAATCTTCGATATCGTCCCGTTTCACAGTGGCTATCACGCACTGCTCGGGCGAACCGCATTCGCAACATTCAATGCGGTACCGCATTACGCAAACCTCAATCTCAAAATTCCAGGACCTAGGGGGGTCATAACAGTGAATGGAAACACAGAACGCTCACTCCACACGGAAGAGCACACTACGGCCCTCGCAGCAGAAGCACAAAACAACCTTTTAAGGCAAACCACTAATTCGGCGATACAGCCCCCGGACACCTTCGAGCGAGTCCGGGGGACGAACTTGGAGCCCGTGGGAATTTTGCTCCCTTTGTGCCCAGGATCCGGAAGGTCGCCTCGAGGCGCCCCCAGGACTACCTCCCCTTGGCTCGGTGCCTTTTGAGACAACACCTCGACGTTGTCCGTAGGGCAAGGGGTCGAGTCGGTCAGAAGTGAATCGCTGTTCATATCCGACGAGTCCAAAGAACCGTCCGATGAAGACATGTCGATACGGGCTCAGGACGGGGTGTATAATTATATTCAGCGTAAGGAGAAGCAGTGCAATAAAACATACTATGAATTACTATGGTATCCAGATACTTGCAACTTCACCAGGGGCTTGTCCCTGGGGAACCACTCGTCGTCGCTGTGGGCGGCCGTCGTGGAGCAGTCCGGATGGAGGGTCCTTCCCTTCTTGGACCCTTCATCCTCCCCAGTTGGGTCGGCCTTCCTTTTCATGTCTCCCCCGGCTGCGGGGGGGAGAACATTCCTCCTCCTCCTCATCCTCCTCATTTTCGTGGCTGGAGTGCGTGTCGGAGTCATCGAACGATGAGCCCGATACAACCTTGCACCGGAGACCCTTTTGGGTCCCCGTGGCCTTCTTCTTGGTCTTCTTCACCGGCACCTCGTAAGGTGCCGGAGCCAGCATCTCCGTCAGGAGAGTATCTGCAGGATCTTCAGGCAGGGGGCTGGGCAATGGAGCTGCTCCGCTCTCTTTATCCAGTCCTTTTAATGACATGAAAACTTAGATCCCGCGCATGATTTAACTAGGGAAAAGAAATACCCTGTGAGATTTAAAAACTTACCGGATTGGCACAGCGCTTTCCGCTGAGTCCGTGGTCCTCGGTGAGGGAAGGAGGTACCTCGGCACCCTTGAAAAGCACCGTCGAGATGTCCTCGTGCACCGTGTCGTAGAGCTCTCGCAGCGTCTAGTGCTTGACCGGGTCGAACTCCCACAAATTGAATGTCCGTCGTTGGCACGGGAGGATCCGGCGGAAGAGCATGACCTAGACCATGTTGACGAGCCTGATTTTCTTGCTTGCCATGTTCCTGATACAGGTCTGGAGTCTGGTCAGCTCTACCGAAGAACCCCAGGACAGACCCTTCTCTTTCCAGGAGGTGAGCCGCGTGGGGATTCTGGATCGAAATTTGGGAGCCGCCACCCAGTTGGTGTCGTGCGGCTCGGTGATGTAGAACCACCCCGATTGCCACCCCTTTATGGTATCCAGATAGGTTCCCTCGAGCCAGGTGACGGTAGGCATTTTGCCCACCATGACGCCTCCGTACTCTCCTTGCTGGCCGACCACCACCTTCGGTTTAACATTGGAGGTTTTCAGCCATAGGCCAAAGTGGGTCTTGATGCGGAGGATGGCCTCGCACACGACGATAAGCGCCGAGACGTTGAGGATGAAGTTGGGGGCCAGATCATGAAAATCCAGCCCGTAGTAGAACATGAGCCCGCGGACAAACGGGTGGAGGGGAAATCCCAGTCCGTGGACGAAATGGGTAAGAAAAACTACCCTCTCATGGGGTTCGGGCATCGGGATGATCTGCCCTGCATCTGGCAGCATTTGCGCGATATCCACGGTCAGATATCCGGCTAAACGTAACTTTGCGATGTGCTCCTCCGTGACGGAGGAGACCATCCACTTGCCTCCTGCTCCGGACATGCTTGGAGTGGTTTGAGAAGAACAATGCGAACTTGGGTGCTAGAGCTCGAGTGCGTGGGAATGGATAAGCATGGAGGTAGAAGGCGTGGGTAAAAGTGGTGAATCCTTGTCCCTTTATAAGGGTGGAAGAGGCGATGTGCCTCACCACTTGCCTGGTAAAATCTCTTATTTCCCACGCACCATAATTGATGGCGCGGTTGGGTTACCCACGACCGTATTGATGAGAATCCCATAATAAGCGGGACACAATCTCTGCTTTGAAAAGACCTGTCAGGAAAGCTGCCCTGCGATATATGCGGTGCTGGTTGCGAAAAATGGTTCCAATAATGACCGGGCCATGACATGATGTCATGTTGTCAAACATGTCAGCAGATTGGATTTGTGGAAATATTATTCTCTCTACGGTGGTATGTGGAACTTGTTTTGTAGAGTCGGACACTATCCTTGGGTCCAAAATCTTCTTTGGTGTATTCAGAGGAGGAACCGACCTTGCAATGCCGAAGAAAAAACTGCCCGGCAGACTCATCGTCATTGAAGCCTGGTTCAGGGGCTACTGAGGGAGTCCTAGATTAGGGGGTCTCCGGACAGCCGGACTATATCCTTTGGTCGGACTGTTGGACTATGAAGATACAAGATTGAAGACTTCGTCCCGTGCCCGGATGGGACTTTCCTTGGCGTAGAAGGCAAGCTTGGCAATACGGATATGTAGATCTCCTCCCTTGTAACCGACTCTGGGTAACCCTAGCCCCCTCCGGTGTCTATATAAACCATAGGGTTTAGTCCGTAGGACAACATACAATTATACCATAGGCTAGCTTCTAGGGTTTAGCCTCTACAATCTCGTGGTAGATCAACTCTTGTAATACTCATATCATCAAGAACAATCAAGCAGGACGTAGGGTATTACCTCCATTAAGAGGGACCGAACCTGGGTAAACATCGTGTCCCCTGCCTCCTGTTACCATCCGCCTTAGACGCACAGTTCGGGACCCCCTACCCGAGATCCGTCGGTTTTGACACCGACACTATGTTTCATGTGCAAAGATGCGCCTGTGTAAAGGTAGTAGCCCCTGATACTCGGGTCGGCTTCCACTGGGAAGCAAATGGAGGATCAAAAAGGATCGTTTGAGGACTCACCTGATGATCTTTGGACACAGGTTGCTTCCCCCTTGGCCATTTCCCGGACTATGGAGGTTGCCGATTTGCAGCTAAAGCTTGATGTTCCAGGGGATGATCTTGCTTTAATCAATATGCGTCTAGACGAGTCGCAAGGTATGTATTCAGGGCAATCCTCATACATTTTTGTGGTATAAGCATGATGATGAGATTTGGCTGCAGATGGTGCTGCCGCCCTTGAAGTTCTTCAAGCGGAGCTGGCCCGGGCCAAGGAGCAGGCCCGATGTAGCAATGCTGCAGTTGAAAAGGCATCGGCTAAATTAAAAGCCGAACAAGCTACATGGTGGAGGAGATTAAAGCCTTACAAGAGGCGAGAGAAGCACGGTCGAAATGCAGAGCAGCCTGTGAGGAGGTTCGATAGGCGAGGGAGATTGCAGCTGGAAAGCCCTTTCTGCTGCAAACTAAGTTCGGTGTACCGAACTATGCTCAGCTCAACCAAGTATGGAGTTCTCCGGAAGAGTTATTGGACTTGCCGAAGAGTTCTTCCGATGCGGTGCAGTATTACCAAGCGCGAGATGGATATGCAACGGACAAGCTTTTTTGGTCGCAGTTTGGCGCATCAAAGCGCCCTCTGTTGCTCAATGACCAGATGTCCCAATGGGCTGAACTTCATAGGATATCCGGTGCTGCCATGAAGGATGTCGTAATCCGGTTGTGGCCAACCGAGCCTGTTCCGAATAGCTATTTCGGTTTGGTGCAAAGGCTTGTTGACGCGGTGCCGCGTATCGACGCTGTGAAGCAGGCAACATGCATTGAGGGTGCACGGATGGCTTTTTCCCGAGTCAAGACATTCTGGGGGAAGATGAAGGCCATCGATGTTGCAACGAAGGGTCCACCCAAAGGCAAGGACCGTCCAGAACCGAAGCATTATTTTGAAGACGTCCTAGAGGCCGCCCGCTTTGTAGAGGGTCAGTGCTCAAAAGAAATAATGTTCGAGTGAGGTGTATGAAAATTGTAGAAGGCAAATTTATAGTTAATCTATTTATGTTTTGCTTGAAAGCTTGGATTCCACCTGTGCAGTCGTTTTGATATAATCTGAGAGTTTTCCTGTCGTCAGCTTCAGCCCCCTCGTAGGAAGTACGGGGGTCTTTGGAAAAGCATTTAATCACTCTTTATCCAACGTCTTGGTCCATGAAGGAGGTGATAATGCGGCGAACCAGGCAATCAGACTATAAGGCGTTAACACTTTCACTTAGCCATATGAGTTTTATGGTGGGGTTACAACATAGCCCCTGGTATGTATGCAGCGTATGGTGCCTTACATATTTGATCTGAAAAGATCCGTCATGTGACACGGAGAATCGCTAAAGATTCCAATAAGTCTTCAAGTGGTTGACCAGCTCACGCCGCATCATGACAGTCAGTTTTTGGCTTTCTCTACTGAGGTGCTCATCCGGTTTATACCAGGGCACAATCGCAATAGTTCTCCCTTTACTACCCTAGCCGATAGAGCGGAACGTAGGGTAGCAAGCTCAAGAGCCGGGCAACCCAACTATTGACCCAAGACAATGATTCAGAGCTGATGCATATAAGGCCAAACTTGCAATGTCGAAGTATGCTATAGAGTTGTTCGGACTTTTACTGGCAACTCATTTGTTCCCACACTGAGCCCCTAGCAGGTTATGCCAAGGTGTTTCTGTGAAATAACCGTAGGAGCCATATTTTCGGGAAAACATTATAGATTATTAGTTCGGATATTGTTTACTGGTAACTGAGCGATATGCCAAAGATTACTTGTGATATATATATAAGCCATCCACCCGGCTATTTGACATGCTCGGGGTTGGAGGCGGAGGAACAGGCATAGTACGGGCTCAAGAAATAGGGAGTGTGGTCTACAAAAAGTTATTTTGGACCTCCTATCGCACGTCTGCGCCGCCAGTCCTCGGTGGGGGGAATCCTTGATGGAAATAGCCCCTTGGGTGAGTGTATGGATCCGGACTACGATAGAGCCAGTTTCAGATGTTATCCTGTTCGTCGCCTGTTTTTAAAGGATAGCTAAGGAAGCAATAAAAAATAAGCAATGAAAGAAAGTTACTGGAGTGCTTGCAGGCTTATCTGTATTGTGCTTCCACCAATGCCCATGGTATCTTGAGTGCTTAATGATGTATGCGCAGTACAAATTTGGTAGGTGTGTGGACTGGGCGGCGCAAGCCGGGTTGCTATTTCCGTTCTATGAGTAGATGAATCTCGGGTGGAGATTGCTTCTGACCCCCGGTGTTTCGTTGCTGAAACTTTCCATCATCCCTGTCGCTTGGCGGCCTCCTCCCCATATGTTCGGCGTCGAGCTTGCCGGCCTGCTTAAAGACCCAGTAGTTTCTATTGGTATGATTAGCTGGTTTATCGGGGTAGCCATGAATCAGGCGTGGTCGGCCCAATATCCTGTCTAGGTTGGATGGTTCGTCTCAATTCGCCTTGAATGGCTTCTTCCGCTGACCGGGCTTGGGGTTGCTAAATCCGGCTTTGACTGCCATGTCACCTGATCTTGCATTGTCATTGCGACAGTTGTTTCTGCTTCCTCGTGGCTTGCCGTTGCCGTCTCGGATTTCAGAGGTGCCCTGGTTGCTGGTGCTATTGCTTCTACGAGCAAACCAGCTGTCTTCTCCTGCGCAAAAGCGGGTCATTAGAGCAGTGAGGGCTGTCATGGATTTAGGTCCTTCTTGGCCGAGGTCGCATGCAAGCCATTCGTCTCGGACACCGTGTCTGAAACCCGCAAGGGCTTCCGCATCCGGACAGTTGATGATTTGGTTCTTTTTGACTAAGAACCGAGTCCAGAGCTCCCCGGCTAATTATCCGGGCTGTTGGACAATTTGACTTAGGTCATTGGCATTCGGTGGCCGGACATATGTTCCTCGGAAGTTATCGAGGAAGGCCTCTTCCAATTCCTCCCAGCTGCCTATGGAATTTTCAGGAAGGCTGTTTAACCAGTACCGAGCTGGCCATTTTAGTTTTAGTGGGAGGTATTTAATGGCGTCGAGGTCGTCCCCACGGGCCATATGGATGTGGAGGATGAAATCTTCTATCCATACTGCGGGATCGATTGCCCCGTCATATGATTCAATATTGACGGGTTTGAATCCTTCAGGGAATTCATGATCCATTAATTCATCAGTGAAGCAAAGCGGGTGTGTGGTGCCTCTATGCGGGGCCACACTGCGATGTAACTCCGAAGGAGTCCCTTTGCGGTTTTCGGCTCGGGCGTGGCGAGGTTTGACACGTCCGAATAGGTAGCCGTCGTCACGTGTCGAAGCATGCTTTCGCGATCCGTAGATTGGTCTTGCGTGTCCTTCTCTATTGTCTAAGTCTCTCTGCAGGTTGTCTGGGTAATCGTGACCTGTGTTGTTCCTGCCTTTACGGTGCGGTGGGGCGGTCTTATGTTCCGCTTGAGTTGCCTCTTTATCTAGACAGAGTTGCTGACGACCTGCCGCATTGTGTGACGATGGTATGGGCTCCAACGTCCCTTCGTCAAACTAGTATAACAATCTCTGCTTTGGGCAGCCTTTGGCTAGGCTACTAAGGCCGTATTCTTCGGCAACCAGGACTTCGGTCCATCTGTCGTTGAGTAGGTCTTGGTCAGCTTGAAGCTGCCGCTGCTTCTTTTTTAGGCTCCTTGCCATAGCTATCAGCCTACGGTTGAAGCGCTCCTATTCAAGGGGCTCTTCGGGAATGATGAAGTCTTCGTCGCCGAGGCTTACCTCATCTTCGGAGAGCGGAAGGTAGTAGTCGTCCTTCGAACCGTCGCTGGGCAGGGCCTGCTCGTCGGGGCTGGCTTGCCCATTTTCCTGTTCCTCCTGCTCGGATGTTACTCCCACATGGTCATCATTGCTTTCGGCGCCGTCTGGAGTACTATTTTCTCCAGTGCCATTGTTGTTGTGGCGTGACTTGGGGCGTCGTTTGCGGCACCGGAACTTAGACTGTGTCTCAGGAGTTTTAACTGGATCTCCCTTGTCTTTGCTGCAAGGCTTTTTAAGTGTATCGATCATGTATACGTCATATGAAGGGGTGGCCGTCTCGCGCCTGATGGCTGGCGAGTCTTGGCCTTGCTCCTTATAGGCATCGTCGTCTATACCGTCAATGTCTGCGGAGCCAGGAGTGGGCATGTCGGTTAAGTCCTCGACAGTGGCTATGAAGTGGGTGGCAGGTGGGAAGCGAAATTCTCCATTATCAGCTTCTAGCTCGAACTGGACATAGTTCGGCCGTGAGTCCCCCATCAGGGATAGGTTTTTCAATGAGTTCAGCACATCGCCAAAGGGCAAGTGTTGGAAGACATCTGCGGCGCTGAACCCGATGATTGATAACCGATCCAACTGGTGTCTGAGGACGCGGAAGGTTCGGAACTTATAGCCGGAAACGAGTCCGAAATTCCATAGACGCTGATATTGCCTGGTGTTGAGTTTGTGTGCGGCTCCAACGCCGCGGACTCCGTGGCTCCGGATGGTGCAAACTACTCCGGATCTAAGGTCGTAGCAGTTACAGGAACCATCTCCAGAACCTAGTATGATGAAAGATTTAGGTCATGTTCATCGGAGCGAGGGGGAGCGATCGCTGCGGTCTCAAATCCATTCAAGATCAAGTCTCCACGGATATCTGTGATGTAGTTCAGGCTTCCAAATCTGACCTATTGGCCAGGGGCGTAGCTATCAATCTGCTCCAGATGACCAGGCGAGGTTGCCCACAGTACGAAGCCGCCGAATACGAAAATCTGTCTGGGGAGGAAGGTTTCTTCTTGGACAGTGTCACTATAGATGATCGAAGCGGCCATCGAACCTGTCATTGATGGCATAGTGGAACTCTCAATTAAAGCACCAATGTCGGTGTCAAAACCGACTGATCTCGGGTAGGGGGTCCCGAACTGTGCGTCTAGGATCGATGGTAGCAGGATACGGAGGACACGATGTTTACCAATGTTCAGGCCCTCTCTATGGAGGTAATACCCTACGTCCTGCTTCATTGATCTTGATGATAATGAGTATTACAAGAGTTGATCTACCACGAGATCGTAATGGCTAAGCCGTAGAGTCCTAGCCTGTATGACTATGGTAATGAGTATATCCTTTCCGGACTAACCCCTCCGGTTTATATAGACAACGGGGGGGGGGATCTAGGGTTACATCGAGTCGGTTACATAAGAAGGAATCATCATAGTCGGTCGCCAAGATTGCCTTCCACGCCAAGGCGAGTCCAATCCGGACACGAGTACGGTCTTTGGCCTTCATGACTTCAGAGGTCATCAGTCCGGCCCATGGATAACAGGCCGGACTATCACAACCCTAGCTTAGCCATTGCTTGCCCTTTCATGATCATCATGTCTTCATGTTTAAATTCAAATGAAATTTGAATTGGGGAATTTTCAAAGCCTCAGAATCCTTTTAAAAATGATCAAGATAAAATTGCTTCAAATAAGTCCAAGAAAATGTTCTTGTTATCCTCTTGAAATATTGGCAAGAGGTAAAATCCAAACCAATATTTTTGGTGTCTCAGAAACATTTATTTTGGGCATTTGAATTAAATCAATAACTATTTGAATTGGATTTATATATACTATTAAATAAATATAGGTCCAATAATTCTGAAATATTTTATGGAGCTGTGGTTTAATTCTTTTAGCTTCTAATAATATTTCCAGTAGCAACAAAATTGAATTGGTTTCAAAACCAAATTCAAAACAAACCTGCAAAATAGAAAACAGAACAAAATTAGAAAACAACACACACAGAGAGAGAGAGAGAGAGGAAAAACCCACCTGGCCTTACCTGCCATTCCACCTGCAGCCCACCTGGCGGCCCAGTAGGCCGACCCAGGCCACCAGGGGCAGAGCCGTTTTCCACCTCGCACCAGTCGGATGCCGAGCGTGTGCCCGACGCGCGCGCGCCAGTAGCTCGCCACCTCCTGCTTGCCGCCGATCGCCTGGAGACGGCCCCGAGCGCCACGCACTCCCCCTCGACTGCCTGCACCTCACCTGTAACACCCCGGATATGACTTTCCCAATTTGTGCTCCAACTCTAGCCGTTTCCGGCTTTAAGTTATTTTATTTTTTCGGGTTCGGGTCTTTGTCTCCGTGTGTTGTTGTTGTTGTCGTTGTCATGCATCTCATATCATGTCGTCATGTGCATTGCATTTGCATACGTGTTCATCTCATGCATTCGAGCATTTTCCCTGTTGTCCGTTTTGCATTCCGGCGCTTCGTTCTCCTCTGGTGTTCATTTCTACCTTTCTTTCGTGTGTGGGGATTAAACTTTTCCGGATTGGACCGAGACTTGCCAAGCGGCCTTGGTTTACTACCGGTAGACCGCCTGTCAAGTTTCGTACCATTTGGACTTCATTTGATACTCTAACAGTTAACTGAGGGACCGAAAAGGCCTCGTGTGTGTTGCAGCCCAACACCCCTCCAAGTTGGCCCAAAACCCACCAAAACCATCTCCATCATCTAGAGCGTTTGATAACGATCGCGTGGCTGAAAACTGCACCTCATTTGGACACTCCTAGCTCCCTCCATGCCTATATATACTTCCCCCTCTCCAAATTTCGGATCTCCCCATCCAAAACCCTAAAAAAACACCTCGCGCAGGCCGGACACGTCCTTCCCCGGCCGGACAGCGTCCGCCGCCGCCTCCGGCCAAACGGGGCGCGCCATGTCACCTGGGGGAGAGCCCAACTTCGCCGCCGCCGCGCGGGCCCGCCAAGCCCGCACCGGGCCCCCGCGGCCCACCTGCCCACCGCCGCCCGCGCCTTCGTCTTCAAGCTCCGCGGCGAGCCTGCGCCGCCTCGCCTCTCTCTCCGGCGGAGCCGTGCCACCGCGCCGCAGCACGAACTCGTCGGCGGCCGCCTCGTCCCTCGGTGGCAGGAGCCTCCCCGCCACCATCGCCGGCCGTCACCATCGACACCGCCGCCTCGGCCTTCCTCCTCCCTCCTCAACGCTGCCTCCCTGAGCTCTTCAGCAAGCCGCCAGCCTACCTCCCCGACGAACTCCGGCGTTCCTCGGTTGGCGTGCGCCCAGATCCAGATCCGAGCTACAGTAACCTAGGGTTGACCTCGATTTTTTCCCTAAGTTTGCATATTATTTGCTCATGTTCTTCATGCTATAACTTTGCATCCGTAGTTCCGTTTTGGGCATATAGCATATCAAATGTTCATCTCAGAGAGTACATCATTTCATCTCATTGCATCTTTTTCATTTGAGTTCATCTTGATGCCCGAAATGCTGTTAGAAGAGTGCTACTTGAGATAATTGTCAGATCTGCTGCTCCATTTAGCTATTTGTCATTTTTACCATGATTTTTGTGTGCATGATATGCCCATGAGCTCTACATATGTTTTGTTAAGGGTTTTTCCATCTATCCAGAGGTGCAACCCATGTATTTTTATGATGTGTGTGGTGACTAGCACAAGCTTGCAAAGTGAGGCACTTGGTAATTCTGATTTCAGGGACTTAGCAATTCCACTAAGTCCTTGATCTGTTTTTCTCATGATGCCATATGTTCTTGTTGTTTCCTAGTGATCCGTGCCTCTCTTGAGGATGGTCAGTAAGGATGTTTTGTTAATCTTGTAGTGCTCTATCCATCCATGTCTTTGTTTGCAATTATGGAGCACCCTAGCTTGAGTCAATCGAGCTCTTCTTTTGCTACTTCGTGAATCTGGGCAGATTGTCTACTTGTTAGCGATTTTGCCGATGATGTTGTAGTTGATCCGTGCATGCTATGATATTGTTCTTGACATGTCTAGCTTGTATTTTGTGTAATCTTGATGGGTGTATACTTATATTGTCATGACTTGCTCTTTAGTGAGTGCATCGAGCTCGTAAACATGCCTACTTGATATCTGTTTCAGCATGCTCCAGTTTTCATTAAGTCTGTGATCTGATTATGTTTTTGCCATGTTCACATGCTTGCAAATGTATTTTCTGATCCCTTTTGGCTCAAGGTCACTAAGGGACTTTTGTTAAGCTCTCTGAGTAGCTCCATGCCATGCTTTACCTTTCCATGTTCAGTTCCTGTGGCATATAGTTTTGTTGCTCCAAAGAGTGCTATCTGATCTGAAATTCCAGACAAGTGTTAATTTCACTAAGTCTGAGATCTGTTTGCCATATGCATTTTTGCCATGCTTGTTTGAACCTGTTAATGGATGAATTGGCCGTAGCTCAGTGCAAGACTTTTGTTAAGCATCATGCATGCATCCCTGCCATGTATTTTGTTGTCTTGTTTGGGTGCTGTAGCATGTTCATCTTGTTGCATTTAGATGGCTACTTGCTGTAAATCGCAGAATGTGGCCATATTTGAATTGCTTGCCATTTCCAAACCGTAACTCCGATCCCGGCGTTCTTTATATCGTTTTCAAGCAATTTCATCTCATCTTTCCAGTGGCACACTTGGATTTCCAAGTTGGGGCCAGGTTCATGCATCCCTTGTCAAATCTTGCATATGCATCCCGCATCGCATCCCGCATAGCATACCATCATTGCATCATATTGTTTGAGCTTTGCACGTGGTTGATTGTGTTCCATTTGGTTGTTTGTCTTGTTTGGGTAGAGCCGGGAGACGAGTTCACTTACGAGGAGCCCGTTGAGTTTGCTTTCGAGGATCCAGTCAACTCTGGCAACTTTGCAGGCAAGATGATCATACCCTCGAAATCACTACTATCTTTGCTATGCTAGATTGCTCGCTCTTTTGCTATGCCAATGCTACGATGCCTACCACTTGCTTTCAAGCCTCCCTAATTGCCACATCAAACCTCTAACCCACCATGTCCTAGCAAACCGTTGATTGGCTATGTTACCGCTTTGCTCAGCCCCTCTTATAGCGTTGCTAGTTGCAGGTGAAGTTTGGAGACCGTTCCTTGTTGGAACATTATTTACTTGTTGGGATATCCTTATATTATCTTGTTATCTTAATGCATCTATATACTGGGTAAAGGGTGGAAGGCTTGGCCTCTCGCCTAGTGTTTTGTTCCACTCTTGCCGCCCTAGTTTCTGTCATATCGGTGTTATGTTCCCGGATTTTGCGTTCCGTACGTGCTTGGGTTATAATGGGAACCCCTTGACAGTCCGTTTTGAATAAAACTCCTCCAGCAATGCCCAACCTTGGTTTTACCATTTTCCACATAGCCTTTTCCCTTGGGTTTCGTGGACCCAAGGGTCATCTTATTTTAAACCCCCCGGGCCAGTGCTCCTCTGAGTGTTGGTCCAACCTAGAGCACCATGCAGGGCCGTCCATCGGCAACTTGGGTTACGTTGGCTCCCATACGCTTAGCTTATCTGGTGTGCCCTGAGAACGAGATATGTGCAGCTCCTATCGGGATTTGTCGGCACAGCGGGTGGTGTTGCTGGACTTGTTTTACCATTGACGGAGTTGTCTTGAAGAACCGGGATACCGAGTCTGATCGAAACGTCTTGGGAGGAGGTCTATTCCTTCGTTGATCGTGAGAGCTTGTCATGGGCTAAGTTGGGACTCCCCTGCAGGATATGAACTTTCGAAAGCCGTGCCCGTGGTTATGGGAAGATGGGAATTTGTTAATGTCCGGTTGTAGATAACTTGAACCTTAACTAAATTAAAATGAAGCAACTGAGTGTGTTACCATGATGGCCTCTTCTCGGCGGAGTCCGAGAAGTGGACATGGTGTTGGAGTAGTGCTTGCGCAGGTTGCGCTCTAGTTTCTCGCTCGCGCTTTGCCTCCTCTTCTCGCTCTCTTTTGCGAACAGGATAGCCACCATATATGCTAGTCGCTTGCTGCAGCTCCACCATATTTACCTTGCCTTACCTATAAGCTTAAATAGTCTTGATCGCAAGGGTGCGAGATTGCTGAGTCCCTGTGGCTCACCGACTACTATTACACCAGATGCAGGGCCTGATGCTTCCGCTCGAGGTGACACGCTTGAGCTCAAGTGGGAGTTTGACGAGGACTCTCAATGATACTACGTGTCTTTCCCTGATGATCAGTAGTGGTCCCCAGTTGGGGGTGATCGGGACCGTGTCGCATGTTGGGTTATATTTTATTTTGGCGCCGTAGTCGGGCCATGACTGTTTGGATGATCTAATGTTATTTATCTACTTGATTGACGTGGCGAGTGTAAGCCAACTATGTTATCTCCCCTTTTATTATCTATATTACATGGGATGTCGTGAAGATTGCCTAACTTGCGACATATGCCTTCAATGCGATTATGCCTCTAAGTCGTGCCTCGACACGTGGGACATATAGTCGCATCGAGGGTGTTACATCACCTCTCTCCCCCTTGAGCACTCTCCCCCTCCTCTGCTCTCTCCCGCAGCACCACCAAGCGGAGCTCACCGCCGCACTCGCTGCTACCGCGGCCACAGCCATCCCCGAACCTATCCGACACAACCCCGAGCTCCGAAACAACATCGTAGTCCTCCCCGACAATCCACACGATGCCGGATGCCCTGGAGTGCCCTCACCGACACCACGTTCGTCCTCTGCACCGACCGCCACCGTCGATCGATTCGTCGTCACCAAGCCGTCCCCGAGCACGCTGGGATCACCGATGACCTCGCCGTGAGATCCTCTACTGAACCCCCCCTTCCCCGTGCTCGATAACCTAGCGTAGCCCCCATGTATGTCGATGTCGAGACCTCGCCAGCGTTGGTCATGTCACCGCCATCATTTTAGCTCGCCTCCGTCCAAGATGAGCATGTCACCGCGCTCAGGAAGCGACCAGGAGCCTAACGCACACGCTAACTTGCCCCACAGCGCCAACCCCGCACTCACCCGAACTCCGGCGCCGCCGCGAGCTCACTTCCGGCGAGCTCCGACCACCCCGCGACCTCCCACCTGCTTCGTTGGATGCGCGGGTGCACGGGCTACCTCCTGGTGCCTTTCTCCATCGCTCCCGTGGCCTCCCGGCGTGTTTCCACCGAGGCCAGAGGTCACCGGTGACTAACTTCGGCGGGCTGACGTGTCCGGCTTAATTAGCCACTAACCACCCTGTTCAGTTTAACACTAGATACTGACATGTGGGCCCTTCCACTAACAGAATTAGTTTAGGATTAATCTAATATCAAATAACCCTGTTTAACCTCCTATGTCACTGACGTGCGGGTCCCAGCCGTCAGGTTTGACCTCGCTGGCGCCGTCGACCTGTTGAGGTCACTTTGACGTCAAGTCGATGCAATAAACCAGTTCTGGATTATTTCTATTTCAGAAATGATTTAGAAATTCCAAAAAATAGTATAAACTTCAAAAAATCATAGAAATTAATCTATAACTCCAAATGAAATAATTCATATATGAAAAATGATCAGAAAAATCCAATCTATCCATCTGTACTAGTTTCGTGAATGTTAGAGAAACTTAACATTGCTGTTTAGATACATCTACATAATTCACTTATATGAGTTCATATTTTGAGTTTGCATTTGAATCCTTGATTCGAATGAACTCAAGACACCTTGTTTATAACTGCATTAGCCAAAACACACTCATCTTGCCATGTCACATTATGCATCATATTGTTGCATTGCATTGATGGTGTTTCCTCTCTGTTGCCGGTGATGTTCCCCCTTGGTAGACGTTGTTTCGATGTTGTGATCATTGACACTGATGAAGACTCAATGTTATCTTCAGAAGTGCCAGGCAAGCAAAACCCCCTTGTTCATTCCGATACAATCCCACTCTCTCGCTCCTGCTCTCTTTTACTACATTAGGACAACAATGATTCAACTGTTACATGCTGCGGTAGTTGAACCCCTTTCCTCTGCATGACCTGTCATTGCCATAGTAAATAGATGAAACCCACTAGCATGAGTAGGAGTTGTTTGAGCCCTGATGTGCCTACTCATTCATGTTTGTTTGTCATACCTGCTACTACTTAGAGTTGAGTCAGGTCTGATTCAATGGGGATGAATCGGAGGTGTGTAAACATGTCATATTGTTCAAAGCTAACTGTGTGAACACCATTTGGTAAAGGTAGCGGTGAGAGGCCATGTAGGAGTACATGGTGGGTTGTCTCATTGAAGCCGTCCTCAGGAACTGAGTTCTGTGTTTGTGATCCATGAAACAGTTACTACCTCGCATTGGGCCCGAAACCAATGGATCCTCTCGGCTTCTTGATCACCCTTGTCCTTTGTCCAGGAGTTGCAACTAGTTTCTGGTGTTTATAGGATATGTGTTGGCGGTCGTGCGTAGAACTGACCCTAGGGGTGGGCTATGATCCGGTAGATACACTGTGGCCGGGCATGTCGGGCGCCCGTTTGGTGTCTCGTAACCCCGTACACATCGTTCGGGGCCGTATGTGGAAACCTCGGCCGGACTCCCTGCGGATGGAACCTGGATAGGCGATAAACCTAGACTAGAGACTTGAGTGTTTAGGTTGGCCGTGGCCGACACCCTCGTTTGGCTTCCGCTTCAAGGTTGCCGAGTACATGTCGTGTAAACGGCGGTAAGTGGTGAGAGCGTGTGTGAAGAAGTACACCCCTGCAGGGTTAACATCATCTATTCGAATAGCCGTGTCCGCAGTGATGGACTTTTGGGTTGCCTATTACAGTTCATAGACAAGTGAAAGTGGATACTCTAAAACTCGCAAGATAAGTGTGAGTGCTATGGATGGCCTTCTCGTAGGGAGACGGGAGCGGATCCATAGTGCTGTATTGATATGGTGAATATGTGGACTCTTGTGCGCCACCTCAAAAGAGTTGCTTGCAGTTGTAGTTCAGGTTAGCCACTGAGTCAAAGCTGGCTTGCTGCAGTTAAACTCCACCACCCCCCTTGTTGATACCGATGCATATGTAGTTAGCTCTAATGTATGTCTTGCTGGGTACATTTGTACTCGCGTTTGCCTATTTTATGTTTTGCAGAGAGACGTCAGTCTCGCTAGTAGTTCCTTGTGGACTTGGACGTTTAGCTTGATACCTCAGCTACGATCTTGTGCCCTCGGCAGGATCTGGTAGATAGTCAGGCTCCTTAGCCTTTTTCATTTGTAGATGTATGTACTCAGACATGTTAATCTTCTGCATGTGCTTGAATTGTATGCTATGATTGTTGGGCTATGAGACCCATGTTGGTAATATCTCGCTCCTCGGAGCCTAATGAATAAATACTTGAGTCGTAGAGTTATGTTGTGATGCCATGTTGTATTTGAACATATCGAGCATATTGTGTGTATGATTGAAATGCTTGGTATGTGTGGGATCCGACAATCTAGTTGTTTATCCTTGGCAGCCTCTCTTATGGGGAAATGTAGTCTAATGCTTCCATGAGCCATAGTAGTCCGCTATAGCCCGGTTCACCGGAGTCCTGCTAGCCCAGCACTACTGCTCAGGACACTTGACTAGCCGGCATGTGTTTCACTTCGTTACTATGTCTGTCCCTTCGGGGGAATGTCACGCGGTGACATCCGGAGTCCTGCCTAGCCTGCTATAGTCCGGGTTCCCGGAGTCCTGTTAGCCCAGTGCTACAGCACGGATTCACACGGTGCTGACCGACATGCTCGATGTGATTCATGTATGCCTGTCCCCATAGGTTAGTGCCTCTTGGGTTCATGAGTAGCCATGTCAGCCCGGGTTCTCTGTCATATGGATGCTAGTGACACTATCATATATGTGAGCCAAAAGACGCAAACGGTCCCGGGCCATGGTAAGGCGACACCCATGGGAATACCGTGCGTGAGGCCGCAAAGTGATATGAGGTGTTACCGGCTAGATCGATGTGACTTGGAATCGGGGTCGTGACAGTTGGGTATCAGAGCCTGACTGCATGTAGGATTACCAAGCCAAACTGGTCGAAGTTGTGTCTAGAAATGCTTTAGTTATGTAGGGGAATTGATTGTGGAAGGAAACATAAGGCTCTTTTTACTTCTTATACCCTATGGCTTCTGATTTGAGTCACCCTCTTCTTTTCTGCGGGGGTTAAGAACTAGGCTTCTCTTATCTCTCTCAGGATGACGTGTTGCTAAACCGTAGTTGCCTAGGATTGTTGAGTTCAAGCCTCTGTTCAGTTCCTACTACTTCCATATGTCATAGGTGGCCTCAGAACTTTGATATTGTGATGTTGAGTGGTTATGCCACCATTTTGCAGGATGTCTCAAATCTTATGAGAAATGACAGCCGTTATGCTATCCGAGTCATCCCAGGTCTCTAACTAGTCTGATGCATTTGCAAATCCCTTCTTTCCGTTTCCGATGTCCTTTTGGGCTAGATTAAGCACACTAATGGTCTGTTGAGGTACTCTACTACCTCGACATATATGTTGGAGCTATTATTATGACCCTAGGTGTTTTAGGGAGTCACCTAGTAATTAGCAATGCTTTCGTATCCCCAGTGTGATGATTCCGGCCATCATTCTTGAAAGCATCCCGTGATGCCTTGTAGTGGTAGGTATTCTGTTCATGGGTTCTTGAACCCGAGATTCACCCCACTTACCTCATGTTGATAGTGTTTGATAGTTCCTTTAGGATATTAGTAACCTATGCGATAGTCCACGAGGTCCGTGGTACAACGTTCTTCCAATACCATGAACCTATATGGCAGGAGCTCTGTTCAACCAAAATATCACAATCAGAGAACTCTTGAGGAGTTCTCCATTCTATATTGTGACTCTGGCAGTTCAACATTTCTGCATGGGTTATCCGGAAGAAATAAGATGCTAATCCATGCATCCATAACTCAGAAAATTATATGTTCTTTTGAGTTGTCCCTCTTTAGTTGTATTCCGACCCTCGTCCATCAATTGTTGGTCAAGAGTAGTAGTGCATTGGTGTTACCGATGCCTATTATTCATGTGATCCGTCAAGCCATTCTATTCCGGAATGACTAGGAGAAACAAACTCCAGTACCTCATCCATATCTAGGATTGGGTCAAAGCAGTTGTATTCCGCCGATCAAAGTGCCAATCCAGCTTTTGTTCTATTCTACCTTGGAGTGTTGCCTCCTTATGTCAGAATTGTCATGAGAATTGCACCACCTCCTATGAATTCTTGATGCAGTGATACTTCTTGCCATCATGCTTCATTCCTTGGTGTCGTGTTGTCGCAACTGGAATGCCGACAAAGGAATCACGGTGTGTGAAATCAATACTCCTAGCAACTAGTTGCTTGGTAGTAAATGGATAATATTCTCATTCTTAGTGTGTTGGTTATTGAATCATCATTCTAAGATAGATTGTGCTACCTAGTCCTTATTTCCAGTGCACTCTTCGATCAATGAGATATGATTGTGGCAATCCATCACACTCTTGGTTCCATCGTCTTACCCTGAAAAGCAAGAATGCTCTCGAGTTTAGTAACATATCGGTGGCTCATGATTTTCTGAATATCTTCTTGAAAGTATTACCAGGTTGTCACCTGACCGCTATGTTGAGTTCGTGATCAAATTGGTTTCTTATAAACCACCCCTTTCTCCGAGAATCTGTGTTGGATACCCCTGAGCTAGTTGGTTAAGCTAACAACAACTTGGAGAGTTGGAAGATAAAAGCTTGCCCAACTTAGTTCATTCCAAAGGGATTTCTTTTGTGTGTGTGTTGAAGAAAGATGATATCTCCATTGATTGGTCGTCGTGATCAGTTGTTGGATCTATTGCCTTGTCAAAACTTTGACTTGAGTATGGACTATCGTCAAGTCAAATCAGAACCAATGATGTTCGTAATGTTGTCTTACTCGTGGTTGATCCCCGAGCATACACCATTACATCTTTTGGTCTGACCAATGCTATCACTGTGTTCACATGATGGTGGAAGTCCAGTGATATGGAAATTCTAATGAGTTGTTGTTGAGCCCAACAGCAGCATTTTGTGTTCCCCATGATTCATGTTGAACATTACACTAGTATTGGAAACTTTGTAAGCATTGCCTTCATATTCCGCTCATGAGGTATACGTTTGGATGAAAGGAGTGACTTCCTCTAATTCACGTGCATTTGTTGTAAGTTGCCGCCGTGAATTCGAGAAAGCTTGTTTTTGCTTCCTTCGGAACCATCCCAAGTCAGTCATGCATATGTGCGAGGTATTCTATGGTTTGAAGACTTGCAACCTTTAGCACATATGTATTCCCTAGCACCCAAGCAACTGGTTGATTGGTTCATGGAAAAGGAGTTGTTGTGCGAATACTAGTTCATGCACAAGACTTTGATATCCTCGTTGATGGTGCCCCACCTAAACTCGGCAGTGTTTTATTATAAGACTACCATGTGGTCATGCTTCCCTGGGGCAGCGTGTTCACATGTTTGTAGAAGAACCCGCTCATGTTTTGGAGCTTGCTATCATAGTTCATCTCCTGAGAGTCTTGCAACGTTATCTTGTCGACTTGTGTTGCAACTCTTCTTTTTACACATGTGAGTCTGAAGTATCATGTTTCTAACCAGATCTGAATCTCAGGAAGATATGATGGTTGGAATATTCTCAACATTTGCATTTTGTCCACAACTTGCACCGCCATTGTACCAAATTTCCATGGGTTGCACTTCTCAGTAATTGTTGTTCAGGATCATCTTCAAAAGTGGTCCTACCATGGGTCCCATCCATTTCCGATGATAGGCAAAAATCATCCATTGCGTTGTCTTCAATAAGGTAGTCCCCATCATCCATTCTAGTCCGGGTATGCCATCCCTTCGTACTCTGCCAAACGATTGTTGTGGTTTTCCTAGGACGGGTATAAAGAGTGTCAATGATTCTGAATCAAAAGTAATTCTTTTTGCCACTTAAGGTAATAATTCTACGAGTCATCCTTCTCGAAGGTGTCTCGTTCTGGTATCATGCCTACCCAACTCCTTGCTACGTTGACAACCGTTCACCACACCCTTAGGTGTCAAATTGTTGTCTATCTAGTGAACCTTCGTCATCTGTTTCACTCCATCCCTCTAGATGTATGCTTCGTGTCTCATCTCGAGAGATGTTGCTATGTCTCGTTCTGAGAGCTGATCGTCAGTTGCTCGATCTTTGAGGAGATCAGATCCGTAGAATTTCTTTCTATCATCATCGTGTTGGATGAAGTTCTCGAGCATGACGTCGAGACAAGATCGTGATCGGATCAACAACCTTATAAGGTGCAACCTGGCTCGTGAAGATTATGCTAGTTTGTGTTCCCTCTCACCTTACCCTACACTTGAATCTTGGGACGAGATTCTTGTTTAGTAGGGGTGAGTTGTCACAGCCCTAGCTTAGCCTTTGCTTGCCCTTGCATGATCATCATGTCTTCATGTTTAAATTCAAATGAAATTTGAATTGGGGAATTTTCAAAGCCTCAGAATCCTTTTAAAAATGATCAAGATAAAATTGCTTCAAATAAGTCCAAGAAAATGTTCTTGTTATCCTCTAGAAATATTGGCAAGAGGTAAAATCCAAACCAATATTTTTGGTGTCTCAGAAACATTTATTTTGGGCATTTGAATTAAATCAATAACTATTTGAATTGGATTTATATCTACTATTAAATAAATATAGGTCCAATAATTCTGAAATATTTTATGGAGCTTTGGTTTAATTCTTTTAGCTTCTAAAAATATTTCCCGAAGCAACAAAATTGAATTGGTTTCAAAACCAAATTCAAAACAAACCTGCAAAATAGAAAACAGAACAGAATTAGAAAAAACAGAGAGAGAGAGAGAGAGAGAGAGAGAGGAAAAAACCCACCTGGCCTTACCTGCTAGCCCACCTGCAGCCCACCTGGCGGCCCAATAGGCCGACCCAGCCCACCATGGGCAGAGCCGTCTGCCACCTCGTACCAGTCGGACGCCGAGCGTGTTCCCGACGCACGCGCGCCCGTAGCTCGCCACCTCCTGCTTGGTGCCGACCGCCTAGAGACGTCCCCGAGCGCCACGCACTCCCCGTCGACCGCCTGCACCTCTCCTCTCTCCCCCTCGAGCACTCTCCCCCTCCTCTGCTCTCTCCCGCAGCACCACCAAGCGGAGCTCGCCGCCGCGCTCATTGCCACCGTGACCACAACTATCCCCGAACCTCTCCGACACAACCCTGAGCTCCAAAACGATGTCGTATTCCTCCCCGACGAGCCACACGACGCCGGACGCCCTGGAGCGCCCTTACTGACACCATCTTCGCCCTGTGCACCGATGGCCGCCGTCGACCGATTCGTTGTCACCAAGCCGTCCCCGAGCATGCTGGGATCACCGACGACCTCTCCGTTAGCTCCTCTACCAAAACCCCCTTCCCCGTGCTCGATAACCTAGCATAGCTCCCATGTCTGTCGATGCCGAGACCTCGCCGGCGCTTGTCATGTCGCCGCCGTCGTTTTAGCTCGCCTCCGTCCAAGATGAGCACGTCACCACGCTCAGGAAGCGACTAGGTGCCTAACGCACACGGTAACTTGCCCTCCCGTGCCCCACAGCGCCAACCCCGCACTCACCCGAACTCCGGCGCCACCGCGAGCTCACTTCCGGCGAGCTCCGACCACCCCGCGACCTCCCACCTGCTCCGTTGGATGCGCGGGCGCACGAGCTACCTCCTTGTGCCTTTCTTCGCCTCTCCCGTGACTTCCCGGTGTGTTTCCGCCGTGGCCAGAGGTCACCAGCGACTAACTCCGGCGGGCTGACGTGTCCGGCTTAATTAGACACTAACCACCCTGTTCAGTTTAACACTAGACACTGACATGTGGGCCCTGCCACTGACAGAATTAGTTTAGGATTAATCTAACGGGTCCCAGCCATCAGGTTTGACCTCGCTGGCGCCGTTGACCTGCTGACATCACTTTGACGTCAGGTTGACGCAATAAACCAGTTCTAGGTTATTTCTATTTCAGAAATGATTTAGAAATTCCAGAAAATAGTATAAACTTCAAAAAAACATAGAAATTAATCTATAATTCATATATTAAAAATGATCAGAAAAATCCAATCTATCCATCTGTGCTGGTTTCATGCATGTTAGAGCAACTTAACATTGCTGTTTAGATACATCTACATAATTCACATATATGAGTTCATATTTTGAGTTTGCATTTGAATCTTTGATTCAAATGAACTCAAAACACCCTGTTTATAGCTGCATTAGCCAAAACACACTCATCTTGCCATGTCACATTATGCATCATATTGTTGCATTGCATTGATGGTGTTTCCTCTCTGTTGCCGGTGATGTTCCCCCTTGGTAGACGTTGTTTCGATGTTGTGATCATTGACACCGATGAAGACTCAATGCTATCTTCAGAAGTGCCAGGCAAGCAAAACCCCCTTGTTCATTCTAATACAGTCCCACTCTCTCGCTCCTGCTCTCTTTTACTACATTAGGACAACAACGATTCAACTGTTACATGCTGCGGTAGTTGAACCCCTTTCCTCTGCATGACCTGTCATTGCCACAATAAATAGATGAAACCCACTAGCATGAGTAGGAGTTGTTTGAGCCCTGATGTGCCTACTCACTCATGTTTGTTTTTCATGCCTGCTACTACTTAGAGTTGAGTCAGGTCTGATTCATCGGGGATGAATCGGAGGTGTGTAAACATGTCCTATTGTTGAGAGCTAACTGTGTGAACACGATTTGGTAAAGGTAGCGGTGAGAGTCCATGTAGGAGTACATGGTGGGTTGTCTCATTGAAGCCGTCCTCAGGAACTAAGTTCTGTGTTTGTGATCCATGAAACAGTTACTACCACGCATTGGGCCTGAAACCAATGGACCGTCTCGGCTTCTTGATCACCCTTGTCCTCAGTCCAGGAGTTGCAACTAGTTTCTGATGTTTATAGGATATGTGTTGGCGGTCGTGCGTAGCACTGACCCTAGGGGTGGGCTATGATGCGGTAGATACAACGTGGCCGGGCATGCCGGGCGCCCGTTTGGTGTCTCAGAACCCTGTACACATCGTCCGGGGCCGTATGTGGAAACCTCGGCCGGACTCCCTGCGGATGGAACCTGGATAGACGATAAACCTGGACTAGAGACTTGAGTGTTTAGGTAGTCCGTGGCCGACACCCTCGTTGGGCTTCCGCTTGAAGGTTGCTGAGTACATGTCGTGTAAACGGCGGTAAGTGGTGAGAGCGTGTGTGAAGAAGTACACCCCTGCAGGGTTAACATCATCTATTCGAATAGCCATGTCCGCAGTAACGGACTTCTGTGTTGCCTACAACAGTTCATAGACAAGTGAAAGTGGATACTCTAAAACTCGCAAGATAAGTGTGAGTGTTATGGATGGCCTTCTCGTAGGGAGACGGGAGCGGATCCATAGTGGTGCATTGATATGGTGAATATGTGGACTCGTGTACGCCACCTCAAAAGAGTTGCTTGCTGTCGTAGTTCAGGTTAGCCACTGAGTCAAAGCTGGCTTGCTGCAGTTAAACTCCACCACCCCCTTGTTGATACTGATGCATATGTAGTTAGCTCTGATGTATGTCTTGTTGGGTACATTTGTACTCACGTTTGCCTATTTTATGTATTGCAGAAAGACGTCAGTCTCGCTAGTAGTTCCGTGTGGACTTCGACATTGAGCTTGATACCTCATCTACGATCTTGTGCCCTCGGCAGGATCTGGTAGATAGTCACGCTCCTTAGCCTTTTTAATTTGTAGATGTCTGTACTCAAATATGTTAAGCTTCCGCATGTGCTTGAATTGTATGCTATGATTGTTGGGTCATGAGACCCATGTTTGTAATATCTCGCTCTTCGGAGCCTAATGAATAAATACTTGAGTCATAGAGATATGTTCTGATGCCATGTTGTATTAACACATATCGAGCATATTGTGTGTATGATTGAAATGGTTGGTATGTGTGGGATCCGACAATCTTGTTGTTTATCCTTGGCAGCCTCTTATGGGGAAATGTATTCTAGTGCTTCCATGAGCCATAGTAGTCCGCTACAGCCCGGTTCACCGGAGTCCTGCCAGCCCAGCACTACTGCTCAGGACACTTGACTGGCTGGCATGTGTTTCACTTCGTTCCTGTGTCTATCCCTTCGGGGGAATGTCACGCGGTGAAATCCGGAGTCCTGCCTAGCCTCCTACAGCCCGGGTTCCCGAAATCCTGTTAGCCCGGTGCTACAGCCCGGATTCACACGCTGCTGACCGACATGCTCGATGTGACTCATGTATGCATGTCCCCATAGGTTAGTGCCGCTTGGGTTCACGACTAGCCATGTTGTCCCGGGTTCTCTGTCATATGGATGCTAGCGACACTATCATATACGTGAGCTAAAAGGTGCAAACGGTCACAGGCCATGGTAAGGCGACACCCGTGGAAATACCGTGTGTGAGGCCCCAAAGTGATATGAGGTGTTACCGGCTAGATCGATGTGACTTGGAATCGGGGTCCTGACACGGACGCCCGAGGACCCCTTAGTCCAGGACTCCCTCAGCCATCATCCCAACTGACATCGAGTTTGACTCACCTTGCCTCACCATGTACTCGGAGGCGGAAGCAAAGGAAGCACGAGAAGACGGCGTCGACCTATTGGAGGCGGAAGCAAAGGAAGCACTCAGTCGGTCCGCCATCTACGAGTAGGGCCTGTGCCGCTACCACAGCCTTAAGGTCATGCCTCGATCCTTCCGAGAGGGAGAACTTGTGCTCCGACTGATCAAGCGAACAGTCGGCCAGCACAAGCTATCGGCCCCGTGGGAGGGCCCTTTTGTCCACAGCAAAGCCTTGGGCAACGACTCCTACTACCTCATCGACACACAGAAGGCTAGGCTGCACAAGAGGGACAATTCCGGCATGGAGACAGAGCGTCCATGGAACGCAAATCTCCTTCGAAGATTTTACATTTAATGCAGTATGTACCACGCTACCTTTTGTATTAAGAGCGAATACATCGGGTCCCTCACGGAGCACTTGGGGGCTACCCTTTTTACCTATATGATAATGTGTCATTCTTTTCTTCCGCCTGGCACCGGGTCCGACCAGTCAGCCCGGGGACTCGCCGCCTTGTCCTATGCTGATAGTACCTGTTGTCGGACAAGTAGTGTGCCTACATTTAAGCCCTCTCTTGACACAAGCTGCACATCGCAGAGCCACTGTTCAGCCGGCAAGAGCTAAAGGCGGGAAATGGTGTCCACATGAAAAATGACTAAGGAAAGAATATCAGCATAGGGAAAGTCGACCCCTTACCTCATCGTCCGGCTGCTGAGCAGCTCTTCGACCGGCTTCTCACTTGAGTTGCTACGTTCTAAGCGGCCAAAGTACTTGTCTATCCAAAAAACTGCTAAGTCCCTAATCCAGCCACGGACCGCAGAGCGGCTGTCAGGCTGAAAGGGCGGCAGCCATAGGAGGACGACAAAGGAAAAAGCCAAAACAAAATAGAAAAGCAAGGCAAAGAGGAACCCGGCAAGGCACAGACTTGTGCGAGTAAATTAATTAACATAAGCAAAGGGCCCTCGGCCAACATTCAAAAGAGTTTGAAAATACACCCCCAGCGGGTGGAATTGAGTGAATCTTACCTGTTAAAAAGATTGCAAGAATAGGAAAAGATAAGCTTGATTGCCTGTCTAGGACAAGGGAGCAGCAAGCTGGTCCAGCAGGTTGGTGTAGGCGGCAGCGCCGGCTGGTGGAGCGGCCAACTACGAGGTCTCGGGATAATCAACTCCGGCAGCAGTCGGCGCGGTAGCATGCGTCTCGTTGGTCGAGACTTGGTCGGGCTGAGGCCGGCTATTTGCTCCGTCATCCAGCGCGTCATCTTCGCTGTCCACGTCCTCTTCGTCTTCACCTTCATCGCTGGAGGCGATCTCCTCCACCGAGTCCTCCCCATACTCCGGGTTCAACCCGAACCATTCGGGCAGCACTTTGGCACCTTCCTCGTCTAGCTCAGGGATGAAGACGGTGATCGTCGCCGCATGTTGAGTAAGGTCGTGGCTCGCCGCCCCCAGCTTTGGTGCGGCCTCCTGCCGGAAGGTGGCCAGCTGGCCCAGGTCTAGGCCTGGGTACTACGCCTTCACGAACTCCAATGCCGTCCTAGCGCGTGCTCAAGCCGCAGCACCCTTCCAAGCCCCAAAGCAGCCGACTACTACCTCTAGCCAGTCGGCTGTCCGTCCAGGGGTGCATGGGATCACGACATCCGACTAGAGGGTGGTCAGCACCTGACCCCTAATGCGCTGCAGGCAGCAGAGCATTCGATGAACCGGCTATTGGCGCACCTGGATGGCGAGAAGCTGCTCGTTGAGGGTCCGGGGCTCGTCAGGCGCGATTTCTGCGCCTGTCCTTCTCCACTCATCACGGCGAGCCTCGATGACCTGGCTGGCGGCAACGGCGTGACCTGGAAAGAACTCTGCACAAGAAAAAAGAAGTTAGAAGCTAGAAGCCGGCTCATGCAACAGTCGGTAGCTGAATGAAAGGAAGATACAACTCACCATCGATCATATCCTCGATCTCGCTGTAGACGTCGGACAGGGCCTTCTCCTTCTCTGCCCAGTTCGAGCAAGAAGTCTCGAACTCGGCCAGGAGGTTGGCCTCGCTATCCTTCAGCTTCTAAAGGTCCGCCTTGTGCCTCTCCACCTCGTCCGCCAGCTCTTTGGCCAGGCGGTCGCACTCCTTGGCCGCCTGGCTGTGCTCATCCTTGGTACAAAAGCGCAGTTTCGACTGCACCGAGGCTTTTCCATGAACATCAACACCAAAGAGAGGTAGTTGCCGGAAGATCCGGCCCAACTGCTCAGCAGTCGGCCTGAATCTTGGGGGCTACACCCAACGGGTGCACTAATGTGCCCCCGCAAGAAGAAAGATAGAGCACTTACTCCGGCTTTGGTAGAGGTCGGCGGTCAGCTTGGCTAGCTTGTGGACTTGGGAGTTTTAGATTGCCACGCGGACATTGTGATAATCCTACAGCAAAAGCAACAAAAGGAAAAGACAAGTCAGCACTCGGAACTAACTGAAAGTTCCGAGTCGCCTGCTCAGCAGCCGGCTCGGAACTCGGGGGCTACACCCAATGGGTGCGCTGGCCCGCCCTTACAGAAGATTAAAAGGAATCAAAACAAAAAGCAAGAAGCAAGAAACCTACCCGGATGGCTGCCCGCGTCGCCAGGAACTCCTGCATGTACTGCTGGAGAGCGGTGCCTTGGGCATTAAAGCGGGTCTGGATGTCTTGCGCAGGCAAGCTCAAGACACTGGTGCCGCCCCCAGACGTCCAACCTGGTCGGGCGGCACTGGTGGCCTCAGTGTTCAGGGGCCAATGAGCTGGCGGCCCTGGTCTCCAGTTGCCGCGGTGATGAGACCGCCTTCTCTAGACGTCGGTGCGCTGAAGAGCGGGCCACAGGAGTCGGCCCCACTACCAGTTTGCTGCCATATGGCGGCACTGGTGGCACCTCAGGACGACTGCCCGCCGCATCGGCAGTTGGCGTATGCGGAGGCACCTCCGCCCACAAGACATAGGGGTCGCCCACTCCCCTCTCCAAGACTGGCTAGTTGGCGCCAGCTTCTCCTGTCCGCACCTCGCCCTCTGGTACCGGTGGGTCCGCGTGTTGCAGGCCGGTGGATTTCGGAGCTCGGCTGCGGGACCCGTCCACCGCATGCGCCTTGATAGTCGCGTTGGCTTGCGCCCTGGCTACAGCATTAGCAGGTGCTTTTGCTTCCCTGGCCGCCTCCGCCTTCGCCCGCTCCGCCTCCTCCCGCTTCTCGCGCGCCTCTCGCGCGTTCCTCTTCGTCGCGACCTGGAGATCGGCGAGCGTATCCACGTGGCAAGGCTCCATAGATCCGCTTACTGCTCCAATCACCGAGCCAGACAGGGCTTGTGAGAGAGAAAGCGGGGCCCTGCTCGGCAAGATAAGTAATAGAAAATAAGAGTTTTGCGAGGAGAAGAAAAGCAAACACAAAGCAATAGCAGAAAGACTAAAACACTTACCCGGGCACTAGTGGGAGCCGCCTTAGGGCCTTCTGGAATTGGGCGACCTTCACGGTGGCTGTGTTCTTGGGATTCTTGGGCCGGCTTCCATACAACCCAGCGTCAGCTCGACACTTCAGTGCGCCACCTGCGGCAGTCGGCGCGGCCGAAGAACTCGCGCCCGCCCTGTCGGCGCCGCGGTTGTGGTGTGGCTCGTTGTCCTCCTCGTCATCGTCCGTCCATTCCCCAAGCCCACCTCCCGAGGAGCCGCCTGCTCCATCACCACCACCGGCTGTGGTGTCGTCATCTTCTATGGCGTCCGCCCCCAACTCGGGGTCGTCCACGTCGCTCACCGCTCGGTCCGGCAGGTATGACGACCTAGCTCCAGGGTGTTGGCTACCGACTGGGTCGAGAAGATCTGTGCCATGGCCGACTGATCAGGCGGCAAAAAAGAACCCAGACAAATGAAGAGAAAAATAATTAAAAGACTCACTTCTGGCGGCGGGTGTGCGCGGCTGTACGGTGGCTTGCCGAACCACCACTCCTTCTACGAGAGTTTGCAGTTCGAGAAGTAGTTCACCAACCGGACCACCTCCATGTCCGGAAACTCCTTGGTGCTCCTCCGACATGGGTCCCGGTGCCCGCTCATGCGGCTGATGATGTGGGGCCAGGCCTGGAGGGGAAGCAGTCAGCGCGCCACAAGGGCAGTTAGTAGATTCGAGGCCTTGAGGCCCCCCGACTCCGTCATCACCTCGCATCACGTATTATTATTGGATCGATCTTCATGACCTGTCCCCTAAATCCTTCCTCAACATCTCGACATTAATTGTCGTGTGCGATGCTTTTCTCCACATTTCGCCGCACTTCGGTTTATGGCTGAAGGTTTTTAATGTGAAGCCCAAGGTGGTTGGCGGCGAGCACGCCAAGTGCGGGGGCGCTATGGTGAGCAAGATGCCCAACGTCATATGGCTAACGAGGACCTTTAATGATTCTGTCAAGGAGTGGCAACAGCAGTGGTTTTACATCACTGAGCCGCGCGGTAAGGAATGGGCTGCCTCTCCCGAGTTTCAATTTGGTGCCGCTCTGCAGCTTACATCCTGGGTCAAGAAAGGCCTGGACTAGTCCTCATCGGACGAACTGTTGGTGCTCCAGACACGCGTGAAAGATATGGGAGATAAGAACATTGAAATTGTCAAACACCGGACTTGCAATCTATGGGAATTTGATCCGGCCATGCACCAAACCTTGCGAGGGTTCTTCAGCTCCTCGCACAAGGACATTTGGAAGGTGCTTTTCAAGTCTAGTAAATCATGGCCGAACTCCACCGAAGACCGCGGGTACCAACTATCCCACCCTGCAAGTTCGGTGAGTTTATCAAACTTTTCTATCCGCATGATCCAAAGGGAGCACTTAGCGCATGTTTATTCAACTCTCCCAGGGCTGGACGAAGAAGGCAGAGCAGATCCATTGTGCGGCCCTGCTGCCCGAAGACCCGGCCATCCCACTTCTGACGAAGATGCTGGTCTCGGCGCCTTACAAGGTGCCGAAGAAGACAGCCGGGAAGGAGGCCAAAAAGACCCGGGGCGGCCTTCGTCGCCGCGGCACTACGGACATAATACCCGATGGCTCTGATGCCCATTGCGCCTCCGAAGAGGACGACGAGGAGGAGGAAGATGAATCCCCTATGGGGGAAGAAGGAAAAGGACGGCCTCCGCACCCTTGGGGGCCGAACTGCCCAAAAGGGGAAAGTCTCCTCTTCTAGAGGAGTCCCCTGTCGCCACCGACAGCGGCCCGACATGGGATCCCAGGGCCCAGCCCCTGGTGAACTCGTAAGCATATAGAATCTGAGTCCATTTAAGCATCCGGACTCATCGTGGCTTAGTGTTTTAACCCAAGCCATCTATATATATATATATATATATATATATATATATATATATATATATGTATGTATGTATGTATGTATATGTATTTTTTGTAGTCTGCCGAGGTCCCGTACCGAACAATCCTCATCAGAGGACCTGCTAAGCTCTAATGCTATGGAGAGCAGGACGCCCCCAAAGGCCCCTTCCTCCAAACAGGTGCATAACACCAAGGTTTCGTCTCAGAAGGAACACGGCCAAGGAGGAAAGGAAGAAACCATGAAGGCGGCGCCCGAAGGTCGAACCGCAGGGGCCGGACACGTGGGGGAAAAGATTCCCATGGGGTCTGACGGCGGGGTCGATCCTGAGTTCAGCTCCCCACTGGATGCGATTCCGGAGACCTATACGGCTCCAGAATCAGGAAGGCTGCCTCCTTCAAATGGAGAGGGCGTGTCTATTCTGCCGGCGACCTATGTCCATCCAGAAGTGTCGGATGCTTTGTTGGTGGCGTTACGAGACGCCTCCATCATTGATGAACACCGTGCCCTTGTGGGTGCGGTGATTGAGAAGATTCAGTCAACTGAGAGTGGACTGAACGAAGCATGTATTAGCCTTATAAGAGGCTTTGAGGTATGTTTTATTAGTTGTCGAAGAGTGTCATAGTATAGATAGTATCCCCTGATACACTGTTCAGTGAAAGAAAGAATCGAACAGGGGATCGAATTGATGATCACAGGAAGATCCATTGAATGACATTGATTTCTCTTCTGTTTCAAGAAGATACCTGTAGCGGTTGCTGCCTCTCAGACTGCGGAGATCTCCGGACTGAATCGAAGTCTTGAGCGAGCCATAGAAGAAATTGGCCAATTGAAAATGCAGTTGAGGGATAAACAAGGTATGCATAAGCGTTGCGCGCATTTATTGTGAAATAAATGTTCAGTATGAAATAAGCCATATAATTTGTGCTGGGGGTTATGACCGAAGTTGAGGCCCTCAAAAGGGTCGTTGCCGAGGCCGAGGAAAAGGCGGCCACGGAGCGGATGCTTCGTGAGAAACACGAGGCCAGAGTTATTAAAGTTGAGCAGGAGCTGCAAGAGGCCGTAAGTAAATGCGAGACCTTGGAGCAGAGTTTAATGGAGAAAGAGTCCCAACTCACCAAGGCGTGTCAAGCCACGAGCGATGCCCTGGGGGAAACCGGAAGCGCCCTGCAGGGGATCCAAGAGGCGAGGAAGATCGTGGCAGGTAAGGATTTTCCCATGTATAGCAAGTATTTGAAGGGAAAACTATGTTTCTGATTGTGAATCCGGATTTCTCAATTGTATTTGCCGAGCTACCTCACAGCATATCAGATGCCGCTCAATTCTACCGAGCCGATGAAAGGAACACCGCTGATAAGCTCTTTTGGTCGCAGTATTTGGCGCCGAATTATCCAGTGCCTTTTGCCGATCAACTAAAACAGCTGATCGAACTGCACAAGGCGGCGGAACTAGCCATAAAAGATATGGTAATCCGGCCATGGCCTGCCGAGCCGATTCCAAGCAGCTACTTCGGGCTCGTGAGGCGGCTTGTAAGCGCTTACCCTCGAATTGACGTGATCAAGCGGTCGGTCTGTATAGAAGGAGCGCGAATGGCCTTCGGCCATGCAAAGGTGCACTGGGGGAAGATGGATGCCGAAAAGCTAGTGACCGAGGGACCGCCAGAGGGGAAGGAGCAACACAAGCCCGAATTATATTATAAGAGTGTCGTGAAAGGATCCTACCTTGGAGCGGAGCTATGCACCAAGGACATTATATTCCCATGAATACCAATCATGTTGTCCTTTATAATGTTTGAACAAGGTTGTTTATATGTCACCTGTTATATAAAAGTATACCCTCCTGTGCGGCCGTTTTTATGTTAAAACCGAGAGTTGGCCAGTCGTTGGCTTCTGCCCCCACGTAAGAAGTACGGGGGTGTTCAGGGTAAATCTGAGCACTCTTTATCCCAGTTTTGGGTCCTCTGAAGGAGGTGCTCAGCACAACGAACAAGGCAATCCTACTACAGGGCTTTATCACTCTCACATAGCCATAGGAGCTTTAGTATGGTTGGCGCAGCCCCTTGTGTTTGGAAGATCGTACTAGGGGCTCTATAAGCACCTGATCGAAGAAAAAACCGATCCATCGCACGCTGCATTGGTTATGGCATTATGCGGGAGAAATCATTAAAGATTTTGTGACCGCTCGAACAGCTGACTAGCTCTCACCGTATCATGACAGTCAGTTTTTGGCTTTCTCTACTGAGGTGCTCATCCGGAAGTACTGGGACACAATCGCAGTAGTCCTCCTAGTGCTACCTTAGCCGATATAGCGGAACGTAAGGTACCAAAACATGGGAGCCGGACAAACCCAACTATTGACCCAAGACATGATTCAGAGTTGATGCATATAATGCTATAGGTTCGGGGTGCCGAACTTCCATGAAGGTGTTCGAACTTTTATTGCCGTGTTACGGGGAAAACGAAGGCCCTGCCATATTGAAAGCATAACGCTGTGTACGGATGCCACTTGACAAAATGACTTCAATAAGAAATAATCAGCAGGTAAACGTCATATAAATCCACATGTTGTATTTGAATAATATGTCTATGCGTATGGGTACAAGTAATGTGATAAAAAAGGAGTTGTGATAGCAGAACCTGCTGTGACCAGGGGGAAGAGGTTGAGTGCGGATCCGTAATATAGCCGGACGTTCCCCTGCGGGGAATGTCTGAGGATTCCCTGACGCATTCAAGCTGCCTCCATGGAGTCAATCCTGGTCGGTGCAAAGGTGAACCTGCGAAGGAAATATAGGAAATGTTTACGTGCTGGAGGGCGGTTGAACCGTTGAGTTCGGCCTGCCATGGCCTTCGCCGGAGTGTTTAGTTGAGCTCCGGACGAGCCGGGGTATCCTTCCGCGAAGTAGCTCGGAACCCCTTGGCGGTGTCTGGGAGCCTGGACGTCGACTCGAGGTTCGGCTGCAAGGTGTTGCTTGTTGTTTCTGCTACTAAGGCAGTGGTGTATTTGTTGGTGCCGAAGGAAGGTTCGGTCTTGCCATGAACCGTGATGACGCCGCGTGGACCGGGCATCTTGAGCTTACGATAGGCATAATGTGGCACCGCGTTCAATCGAACGAACGCGGTTCACCGGAGCAGTGCTTGATAGTCACTGCGGAAAGGGGCGATTTCAAAGATTAACTCTTCGATACGGTAATTTTCTGGTGATCTGAAGATTACATCCAGGGTAATGGAGCCTGTACAGGTAACCTCCATACCTGGTATGATGCCTCTAAAAGTGTCTTTAGTGGGTTTGGTCGCTAAATGATCGATGCCCATCTTGTGCATTGTGTCCTGGTAAAGCAGATTTAAACTGCTACCTCCGTCCATAAGGACTCGAGTGAGGTGGAACCCGTCTACTATTGGGTCGAGGATTAGTGCGGCTGGATTGCCCTGATTGGCGTTAACCGGACGATCCGTGCGGTTGAAGGTGACCAACCCTAGTGTATATTGTGGGACGGCTAGTTCCATTGAGTCGCCATCCCTAAGGGTACATATCTGGTCCGAGTTGGCAATTTGGGTGGTATTTACCACATTCACCGATTGAATATGGGGGGGGGACTTTTCCCTCCTATGTTCGGTTCTCTGGGCGCTTCGTTGCTATTGTCGCTTTGAGACCCCTCTTCTTTGGTGCCTGCCTTGCTGGCTTGTTTGAAGACCCAGCATTCTCTGTTGGTATGGGTGGCTGGCATTTCTGGGGTGCCATGAATTTGGCATTGGCGATCAAGTATGCGGTCCAGACTGGATGGACCCGGATTTGTATTTTTTGGTGGCCCTTTCCGTTGATCGGACTTTGAGCCCCTCAACCCAGCATTAACTGCCGTATTTTTGGCGTTTTTACCATATTTGCGGTGCTTGTGTTTGTTGCATTGTGGTTTGCCATTGCTATCCCTTGCTTCTGATATGCCAGGTTTGCTTGTTGTATTGGTAGTACGAGCCAACCAGCTATCTTCACTCACACAAAAGCGGGTCATAAGTGTCGTGAGGGCTGCCTTGGATTTTGGCTTCTCTTGGCCGAGGTGCCGGGCGAGCCATTCGTTATGGATATTATGCTTAAATGCCGCTAAGGCTTATGCATCCGGACAGTCGACAATTTGGTTCTTCTTGGTTAGGAACTGGGTCCAGAATTTCCTGGCCGATTCCCCTGGCTGCTGAGTTAATAGACTTAAATCGTCAGCGTCCGGTGGTCCCACATAAGTTTCATGGAGTTTGCCGGCAAGCTATTGAGCCAATGCAGATCCGGCCCTTTGAGTTTTAGTGGGAGATACTTGATGGCATGTAAGTCGTCCCCATGGGACATGTGAATGTGGAGGATGAAGTCTTCTATCCATAACACGGGGTCTATAGTACCATCATTGTAACACCCATGATGCGGCTATATCTCCCACGTGTCGGAGCACGACTTAGAGGCATAGCCGCATAGTAGGCATGTCGCAAGAGGGGTAATCTTTACAAATCCCATGTACTGAATAAGAAAGGAAAAAAGAGTTGGCTAACAATCGCCACTTCACACAATACATAAATATAGCATTACAACATCCAGATACAATCAAGGACCGACTATGGAACCAAATAAAGAAAGACAACCCCTAATGCGAAAGATCCCCGAACGCCCCAACTGGGCTCCACTACTGATCGAAAGGAAAACGAAACAACACAACGAACACGATCTTCATCAGGCTCCCACTTGAGCTCGGTTGCATCACCTGCACTGGTATCATCGGCACCTGCAAACTGGTTTTGGAAGTATCTGTGAATCACGGGGACTCAGCAATCTCACACCCTCGCGATCAAGACTATTTAAGCTTATGGGTAGGAAAAGGTAGTGAGGTGGACTACAGCAAGTACTGACATATATGGTGGCTAACTTATGCAAAGGAGAGCGAGAAGAGAAGCAAAGCACGGTCGTGAACTAAAAATGATCAAGAAGTGATCCTGAAACTACTTACGTTCAAGCATAACACAAGAACCGTGTTCACTTCCCGGACTCCGCCGAGAAGAGACCATCATGGCTACACACGCGGTTGACGCATTTTAATTAGGTTAAGTGTCAAGTTTTCTACAACCAGACATTAACAAATTCCCATCTGCCCATAACCGCGGGCATGGCTTTCGAAAGTTCAAAACCCTGGAGGGGTGTCCCAACTTAGCCCATCACAAGCTCTCATAGTCAATGAAGGATATTCCTTCTCCCAGGAAGACCCGGTCAGACTCGGAATCCCGGTTAAAAGACATTTCAACAATGGACCAGTAAAGCCGCCCGGATGTGCCGACAAATCCCGATAGGAGCTGCACATATCTCGTTCTCAGGGCACACCGGATAGGTCAAGCTACGATTAAAACCAACCCTCAAGTTGCCCCGAGGTGGCCCCGCAGGCTGCCCGTTTCGGACCAACACTCGGAGGAGCACTGGCCCGGGGGGGGTTTAAAATAAAGATGACCCTTGGGCTCCGGAAACCCAAGGAAAAAAAGGCCTTGCTGGAGGAGTTTTATTCAAAGCAAACTGTCAAGGGGTTCCCATTACACCCAACCTTGTAAAGAATGCAAAATCAAGGAACATAACACCAGTATGACGGAAACTAGGGCGACAAGAGTGGAACAAAACACCAGGCATAAGGCCGAGCCTTCCACCCTTTACCAACTATAGGTGCATTAATTAAATAAGAGATATTGTGATATCCCAACATATCCATGTTCCAACATGGAACAAACTTCATCTTCACCTGCAACTAGCAACGATATAAGAGGGGCTGAGCAAAGCGGTAACATAGCCAAACAACGGATTGCTAGGAAAGGTCGGTTAGCGGCTTGACATGGCAATATGGGAGGCATGATAAAGCAAGTCGTAGGTATCGCGGCATAGCAATAGAGTGAGCAACTAAGCAAGAAAAGATAGCAGTGATTTCGAGGGTATGGTCATCTTGCCTAAGATCCCCCAAGGAAGAAGAACGAGTCCATCAAGAAAACAACCGGACGTAGTCGAACAGATCCTCACAACTCCCGAATGCAACCAAATCTAACGAGAGAAACTACCTGGAAAGAAGCAAGCAACATAGTAAACAACCATCACCTAATCATGGCATGATGCACAACCAAGTATGATGCATGTCTGGTTTAATGATACATGGCATGGCAAAGTGCACAAACAATCCTAAAAATTAAGTGGAGCTCAATATGCAACGAGTTGCATATTGACGAAACACCACGTGACTTATTTAGTTTTCTCTCGTTTATGTACCCAACAATATTAAATGTTGGTTAGCATGGCAAGGGGGTGAAACATAATAAAACTACTTAACTAGGCAAGTTTAAATGAGGCCAGAAACAACGAACAAGAATTCCGGTAAATCCCCATATGCATATTTTTTGGATTAGGTACTGTTCTGCCCTAAACAATATTTTAGAGTTGTTAAACATGCAAAGCAAGTACACCATGTTAAACTAGGCATTTTTCTACCCCATTTACATATAAAGTTTATCTCATTCGGGGCTACGGTTATTAAGTTATGAATTAAACCATTTTAACTTGACATTTATGCAAATTAATGCAAACAACAGTTTTAAATATTTTAACATGGGTGAAAGTTGGATATTGTGAAAGTACATGAAATTCTAAGCATTCTACATATACGACATGTTTCATTTGGATGCATGGATATTTAGATATGAGCAATGCAAATTTAATGGCATTTCTGAAAATATGCATGCACTGGATATATGACAAAATCACAAAATGGAATAAAACATCTTCGGGCCGAATGCAACGCACTGTGCAAAACCCAAGATGGACCTGGCCCGAAATGGATGAGTGTGTGTGAGCAAAAATTAAAATGAGACAGTGCAGAAAAAGGGTCCCCTAGGATTCGAACCCGAGACCTGCTGGATTGATGCACACTCTAAAGACCACTGGGATACAAGTGGCATGGTGATAAGAGAGGGGCTAGGCGCGACATGAAGAAGAACAAGGGCTTGATCTGAGTGAGCCAAAATTGGTGCAAAAAGATGTTGGGTGGGGATTTGATCCCTGGTTGTCTGGGTGCATACCTGCTAGTCTAACCAGCAGCAACAGAAGTGCACCTGAGATAATTTGCAGACAAACACTAACTGAACCAACAGTTCGAGCAAACCTGACTGGAAAAATAACAGAAACAAGAAGAAAAAGAACACAGGGGCGCCTAGAATTTGATCCCCAGACCACTTGGATACGTGAATGCGTTGTTAACTAGATGGGCTACTATAGAACTCTGCTAAGATAAATGTCATGGCGTTGATCTGACGAAACAGAAAACGGAATCAGAGATGGCTCGAACGCATGGTGGACTTGGCCGGCGCCGGGAGCCAACACCAGCGGCTGCAGGTCGCCGGCGGGGCTGTGGAAACATACATGGGTGTGCGCGTGCAGGTGTGGAAGCATGGGTGTACATGCAGTGCATATGTGGGTGCAGCAAGGGGCGGCCGTGTGCAAGAGTTCAGAGATCACGGCCATGGTTGTTGGCTGGAACAGAGACATTGCAAGGAGGGGCATGGGGTTTGCTTGAGCTCGTGAGCGTGTGTTGCGGAGGTGCTGATGCGTGTGCGATAGAGGATCCAGAGCGGGGGCAAAGCGTGAGGGACCGTGGCGACTACTGTAACTACACAACAAAATTCAGAACTCTTCGGAGCACTGAGAAAACGAGGATGGCATGGATCTAGTGACGACTCTGGCGGTCTAATCGCGATGGAAAAGGTCAGGGTTGGAGTTGGGTATACCTAGTATACCTATGACATGAGGATGCGGCCGGGAACGCAGAATATCGACGGAGACGAGGCGAGGAACTCCGGTGGACTTGTTGTCCGTGAAGAAGACGAAGTAGAGGACGAAGAGGACATCGAGGAAGGCGTCCTCGAGCTCGGATCGGTGTCCGAATGGACTCGGGGAGGCTCTGCGGTGCTCGAGGTCGACGGAGTGGAGGCCGGCTATGCTCCTACTCCGGTGATGAACTCTTGCTTGGGCCGGCCATGGTGGCTGCATGAGGAGATAGAGCGGGGAGGAGCTGCCCTCCTGGCTGGCGGCAGCAGAGGAGATCGAGAGGGAAAAGGGGAAACCCTAGGGCGAGGCTGCTGGCTTAAAAGGAGGGGGAGAAGACGACGTGACTTCGGCGTCCGTGAAGCTCACGGCGCGAGCGCGAGCGCTCTGTCTCTGGAACAGAGACGGCGACGCAACGGGGCAGGTTGCCGTGAACAGAGTTGGGCCAGGTGGGCTGCGCTGGAGCTGCTACTAGGCATGGTTGGGCTGCGGGTGAGGGGAAAGGCCCAAGTGGCTTCACTGGGAGGGCTTTCTTTTCCTTCTTAAGTGTGTAAATTTGAAATTCACAGCTGAAGAAAAGGAAAATGCCATGGAGGTAGGAAATGAATTTGGCAGATATAAGAGTATCCTCATGCTCCAGGAATTATGCTCTATTGGATAAAATTCGTTTGGACATTTTTAGAGGTAAAAAATTAAGTCAAGTTTGAATTAGATTCAAACTTGAGCCATTTTTGGACCCAACCAAAACATCTTCAAATGAGCTGAAAATTGATAGCAAGGTGTATGGTTTGCAGGAAAAGAAGGAACATTTCCTGGACAGGGAAAATGTCACATGAAAATAAATGTAATAAAGAAGAAAGGATAAGTTTGAATGGAATAGAAACTTGGGTGATCTTAATGAATGGTCGCTGGTATGAGCATGTTGCATGAGTGAGGTGGAGATAAGAAGAAAAGGGGGGGGGGTCACAGAAGATCACACAACAAGATTCAAGATGCAAATCAAGGCATGATGCTCATGATGCAAAATGCAACAAAAATGACATATGCAATATCATGAAGCATAGAACAAAGTAAGGATGGTGCAATGCAATATAATATAAGATGAACATGATGCAAGAAGCAAAAATGACAAGGCATTCGACAAGATCATGGCATAACATAAATGAATGAAATATGCAAAACAATTATGATAATGCAACAAACATAATAAACACACATCAATAACTAAAACAAAATGGAAGGGCTACACGTCAATAACTGAAACGTCGGTCTCGGGGCGTCACAACACTCCACCACTACAAGAGGATCTCGTCCCGAGATCTAGGATGGCACCGGAGGGAAAACGGAAGAGGAAGGGGAAGAGGTTAAACTAAGTTGCTTCTTTGACAAATGAGTGAAACCAATGAACCTTGAGAGGTTGAACAATTGAAAGACAGAATACAAGAACATGAACAAAGTTGAAAACCTCCGTTAGAAAAGAGGAACAAGGAACATCACGAGAGCCCTGTAGGTTGAAAGACATAAGAAAAGGGCTACAATGGACAAAAAGTACATGCAAGCACTCCAGTTGAAACAAGATGTACAAGGAAACGATAAGGGTCAATTATGACAACAATCCGGTTAGAAATGGAAGGCATATAATATGACGTTGGCAAAATGAAAGCACTTGGATGAGACTTCGGTTACAAGAGGAATGCTAGCCACAACACTCCGGTTAAAAAAGATATAGAAGGATTAAGACTGATGTAATTTGGGCAGCACTCCGACTGTAAATGGAAAGAATTCAACATGAACTTGACAAAACAAGATGATGGGTCGAAGAGAGCAACATCACAATGCCCCCGGAACAAATGTAAGAATGGAATCAAAAGAACGGAGGAGAAAACAACATCTTCTACCTCAAATGAGCTTTAAAAAGCATCTTTAGTAGAAGGGTCGAACAGAGTTGTTGGAAAAACCAGCAACGAAAAGAGTAAGCTTGTAGTGGGCTTATGGCAAACATCTCAAAATTGAGGTGAAGTTCTGCCACCGAAAGCAATGATTGATCGGGAACAAAGAAGAGATGAAAACTTCTTCCACCAAGATGATAGAGAGATAACTTGAATCATTGATAAGGACCACAATAGCAACATTCCCTAGGGAAGGCTTTAGGTGAAATATGACACAAGATAACTCCAACGAAGAGATTGGTGGATTAAAAATATCTCAATGTTGACAACATGGGAATCATGAAACACAAACTCAAATTGTCAAGAGTGACATAACACCACCTCCAAAGATAAGGTAGAGCGAATGCACTTCGGAATTCAAGATGAAGAACACTTGAGTTCCTGTGAAAACAATCCCGATGAACACTTCGAGAAGGAAATAAATCCTTTATGAACCATCATGTAGAGCCTCCATGAAGAACTCCGGTAACAAAAGGATGATCAAACAAAAGGAAAGAGAAGTTGAAAACACAAGGTGAAGCCTTGCGATGATTCAGATGGAGCTTCACGACGAGATAATGCGGAAAAGCTTGGAACTCCAGAAAAGAAAGATGCACAAAAGAAATCAAGAATTTATTCATCATGAACAAACTCCGAAGGAAGGAATTAATAACCTTGAGGAAAAACAAGAATAAAAAATTATGTTCTGCTTATCCTTCATCAACTTAAATTGATGGCACACAGTGAGTTTGGCATACCACTTATTCTTGAGGAAAGGTTTAAGATAGATATAGCGCAAACTTGGGAAGGTCTTCAACGAACCACTGTGAAAATGTAAACGAACGAAGAGAAGAGAACGAATCACCGGAAAGAATTAGAAAATGAACGAAGATACTTGAGTAAATCAAGATGCACGAGAATGAAGAGATCGCGAACTGATTACAGAAAGCTTGAACGAAGCACCGGTACAACTATGGGAATGAACGAAGCTAAAAACTTGGAACGAAGAAATATTTTGAAATGGAGGCCTCCGAATAAACGAAACGGGAAACAAACTCCTGAAATACTCCGGATGGGTAAGAAAAGAATCTCTGACAAACGGAATAATTTGAGAGGATAACATGAGGCTGGCACAACGAATCTCCGGGAGAACGGACAAGATTTAGAGGAAAAACTCTTCTACGGTCTTCAAACATTGAGAAGGACGACGAGAAACAACATCAAAATTGTTGAGATACTCCGGGATGACGAATAGAAAGGTTGAGCCAACGATGAAAAGAATTTGAAAGCGATATTGGAGAAGGCAATTGACTGATGAAAATCATACTTACGTCAAACTTTGAAAGATTTGAAAATAGCTCCCGTAAAATTAGAAGAGTCTGGTAAGATCCTAGAAAAAGACATGTGGGTTAGGGCCCATTCAAAAGAAACACCATTGGACTGATTTAAAAGAGAGAATGCGCTAGTTGAATTAAAAAGCTTGAATGAGATAACATCCTCAAAAGAACTTGAGCAAATTGAGAACGGAATTTTGAATCTTTTGAGATATCTTTAGCACTCTGTAACAATTGAATAGCGAGAAGTGAATGATTAAGAGGTGCACCGGCATAAGTAAGCATTTAAAACAAGGAAAAGGGATATGATCCACATCGAAATATTGCATTGAATCCACTGGAGAGAAAAAATGATGAACTTGAAGCTTCCTTTAGTATCTTCCTGAGAATCACCGGATAAGGATATTGACGGAAAAGAATGAAGAGGCTTCCCATCGATAAACGGATACTTGATTTGAATATCTCTAAGTCCTTGAATAAAAAGGGTGGGAAGGCGGGAAAAAAAAGACAACGTGGGAACGGATGAAACGAACAACGTTGAGAAGACTTGAGTTGATCTTGCGGATGTTGAAAAAGATCGGATCCACTTGAAGAGAGACACACCGGTTCAGAAGAAATTGAGATGGCAAACTCGAAGATCAAGAAGGATTAGCATTCACATAGGAATACGAGAACACCGCTTAGGAAAGGTATGGAAACAACATTTGACTTTGAAGAAACTCGAATACCCCAACTTAAAACAAAACAAAGGTTTGGCTTGCAAAATAAGCCGGAACAAACATATTATAGAGATTTCATCCGAAGTTTTCGTGGTGGGGCCCACACGGGCTCGATCATACAGCACCATCATGTACAAGGCAGTGCACATGACATGTGAAGCGTCCCCGAGTCAGCATAGCCAAGGACTCTTTAAGACACAACGAGACCACTGTAAAACCAACCGTGGATAGGCGGACCACTAGACGTCGAACCCCAATCTCATATCATGCATATGTCGGAAAGATATCCTAGGAGCTATTTGAATTACCACTTTTAAACTCCCGAAACTTTCTGGTTATGCAATTAGGTGTTGGGGATATAGGGGAAGCATAATATCTCACCAATCCTACATCCAGCTGTATCCATCCTTCAACACATAACCAAGAAACCTTCGGAAATCATTTACATGAACCTTCGGAATGCATCCGTTATATGAGTTATGGCAATACTCTCGAACTCCCGCCCCAGTACTGGGTGGCGTCGAGGTTATCTCACCAACAACTCCATAAAAAAGATTTTCGATGTCGGCAAAACTCAGGTATTCCAGAACTGCAACGATATAATTGTGACGACAACACCTCGAAGCTCAACTCCCCGAGACACTCCACAACCCCTAAATGTCAGGAGGCACCAAGAACAATCTTCTCGTCACAAAACCATCGGAACGATTCCAAGATACCCGTGTGATCCTAAAAAAATTCATGAAATTTGAGAAGAGAAGAGTCAAAACTCTATATCAGGAGGCCTCACCAGAGCGACAAAGGGACTGAGGAGTAAAAAGAATCCTACTCTCCGATATATATAATCCTATAAGACTCAAAACATTTTCTAGACTCAATAACGCCAGTGATTCAATCAAGCAGGGGGCTCCTAAGTCGGGGAAGGCTCTGATACCAACTTGTAACACCCACGATGTGGCTATATCTCCCATGTGTCGGAGCACGACTTAGAGGCATAGCCGCATAGTAGCCATGTCGCAAGAGGGGTAATGTATACACATCCCATGTACTGAATAAGAAAGGGATAAAGAGTTGGCTTACAATCCCTACTTCACACAATACATAAATATAGCATTACATCATCCAGATACAATCAAGGTCCGACTACGGAACCAAATAAAGAAAGACAACCCCTAATGTAAAAGATCCCCGATCGCCCCAACTGGGCTCCACTACTGATCGAAAGGAAAATGAAACAACACAACGAACATGATATTCATTGGGCTCCCACTTGAGCTCGGTTGCGTCACCTGCACTGGTATTATCGGCACCTGCACTGGTACCTTCATGCATATCCATCAAAGTATCCCAAATTTCCTTTGCATTCTCAAGATGTCTGATTTTGTTGAATTCTTTGGGGCACAATCCATTGAAGAGGATATCGCAAGCTTGAGCATTGTATTGTAGCATCTTGAACTCTTCTGCGATAGCTTCACGGTTCGGTTCTCTCCCCTCAAAGAATTCACCTTGCAAGCCAATACACACAATAGCCCAAACGGCGGGGTTTTGTCCAAGAATATGCATTTTCATCTTATGCTTCCAACTAGCAAAATTAGTACCATCAAAGTAAGGACCTCTACTGTGGTAATTTCCCTCGCTAGACGCCATACTCTTCTAGGTTGTGAAACCAAGGCTATGATCACCGAAGCTATGGAAATCAAGGCAAATGGAGACCAAAGCTGTCAGAGTAATTGGCCACGGATACCCCGAAGACGGCGAGACAATAAATCAAGACATCGGGGCTAGCAAAGCCCCTCAGTCCGACTGCCCGGCCGCTCCTGCCGGCTCCCCGTCCGACTGCTCTACCCGGCCGGCTGTCGGCTGCCGACTGCGCCAACCAGCCGGCTGCCGACAGCGCCGACCACCCGGCTGCCAACTGCAGCCCGACCCAACACCGACAAGACACCGACGGGATGACCATACCGCGACGTCATCTACAATGTACAGTGTCCCCTGGGTACTGATTTATAAAGTACCCTAGGAGACAAGCATGACATGCACCATGCCACTAGCTATGCCTACATAGCTTGGCTTGTAAGCTACCCAAGGTAGCTTACAACCAAAGCCACTACCGCATGCCTATATAAAGGCTCACATCCATCCATCCAGGGGTTGGACTACCACGGCCACACACTCTACCATGGCCATGCTTGCCCACTAGAGCATGCATGCTCACTCCGGACACACACATATACAGAGTCAGATGCCCATGACACTAATCCCAGATACAGCTCCAGGAGCACTTTGTACTGCCTGATGTACACCCCAGCTATATACTCAGACATGCAGGAGTAGGGTGTTATCTCTCCGGAGAGCCCCGAACCTGGGTAAACTAGCGCGTGCTACTCGCATACCCGTCCCTGAATATTCCGGCAACAGTCTGAACCACACACTAAGCCACCTTGTGGCATCTGTTGTATAGCACCCCCCGTGAGAATACCACGACATTTGGTGCCCACCGTGGGACGGTACTATGCTACCGCGCTGCTGCTGGTTTCGCAATCCGGGCGGGACCATCTTCGTCATCTCCGCCACGGCATGGCGCCGTCTCTCCGGTAGCGCTCGGGGGCTCGACTTTGACCCGCCCCCGGAGCGGCCACGCGGGACAACGCGTCTTCCCCGTTGGCTGCGTTATCTTCGTCATCACCACAGCGACGCCGATCGTCCGTCCGAGCATGCAGTGCCGCCTCACCTCGGTCGGCCGCATCCATTCGCGCGCCGCTCGCATCCACTCCCCTCCACGCTGTGTCTAGCTCCGACCAAAGCACACGGTTTCTCCTCCATACGCTAGTCAGCAAGACAAACACTACCTACCTAGACACTAGCCATGTACTGGTCATTCATGCCTCGTACATTTGCTTGTACATGATATGCACACTACCCAGATAATTGCTAGATGTGCCCCAGTCATCCCGTATACTACTCATATAGTGGTCAGACACTACTCCTACACTAGCCAGACGATGGCCAGACGCAAGACGGCAGTGACTGCGAGTGCGCCGGCCGTCGCCTGCGTGGCCCGCTCGTACGCTGCTCCGCCCCCTGCATGTCTGCGCGCACTACCCTGCCGCTCTCCGCCGCTACAGCTGCCAGGCTCCACCGCGCTGGCCTCCTGCTCTATCGCTGCTCTGCCATGGCCGCCCTGCTGCACTGTCCTTCGGCAGGCGAGCTCAGGCCAGCGCTGCACCCTCGTTTTCCCCCAGCACCCGCTCGGCCCGGGCTTGCTGCTTCGCTCGGCCACCTCCGTCCGGCGCCGCATCCCTCCGCCGTCCTCAACACCGGGTACTCCTGAGCGCCAAATCCGGCCCCGCCTGGCCTCCGCCGGCTCCGACGCGGGCCGTGTGCGCCTCTCGTCTGCGCCCGCGCGTGGCCGGGTTCTCCAACCCCGCCGACTCCGCCTTGCCGCGCCCGCGCCGGGTGCTCCCCTTCTTGCGTGTCGGCCTCGCCGTTTGCCGTTGGCCGGGTCAGCCTCCACACGAACTGGCCGGCTCCGCCGCTCCCTCGCTGCATGGTTGTTGCGTTCCGTCCGCCCGCTGAGCGCGCCTCCCACATCCCGTCCGCCTGTTGGCCCCCGGCCGTGCCTGGCCGCTTCCGTCTCGCGCGCGCAGCGGGCCCCCTCCGTCGCGCCCGGCTCTGGTTGCGTCATGCTTGCCCGGCCTCTCCAGCAGTCGCCTTCGCCGCTGACCGGCCCCGAGCGCCACACCGGCTTCGCAACCGTCGGGTGCGCTCGCGGCCGCCTGCTTCGAAGCCGGCCGCCGGCTCCATCCCGCGTCGCCAGGCTCTGTCCGCGCGACCGGCTTCGCCAGCGCCTGGCGGCCGGGTCGCCGCTCCCCTCTGCTCCGCCCTGGCCACAACCCGGCTCCGGGTGCTTGGCTTGCCGTCCGGCTCCCCCGCTGGCCCGCTCGCCGCCTCACCTCCGGGCCCCGGGAGCGCCTTAGCCGGCTCCCCCTGTTCGCTGTCGCAACCTGTCGATATCGTTCGTGCAGCCAAGAAAAAGAAAGAAGGGTCCGGCTCCCCGCGGAGTCGGACAAAAAGAGAAAAAAGAGAAAAGAGAGAAAGGGCCGAGTTCCCAATCCGGCTGAGAAGTGGCCGAGTGCAAGAGAGAGAGAGAGAGAAGGGAGGGAGGATCTGTCTGTACAGACTGCAGTCCATCCGACTGCTCTGTTCAACAGCCCGTGTTGTTGCTCGGCCGGTTGGTTCCTCTGCCCGCTTCGTTGCCTGGCCGACCGACGAGCTGGTCCGGCTGCACACAGCCGGCTGTCGAGAAAAAGAGCAGAAGACAAAGTAGTTGCCGGGAGATCCGACACGACTGCACAACAGTCGGCCCGAATCTCGGGGGCTACACCCAGCGGGTGCGCTGACGCGCCCCCGCGAGGAAGAAGACAAACTAGTTGCCGGGGGATCCAGCCCAACTGCTCAGCAATCGGCCCGAATCTCGGCGGCTACACCCAATGGGTGCACTGGCGCGCCCCCACGGAAGATTGCAGACAAGAGAAGAGTTCTGTCCGGCTCCCAGTAGTCGGTAGAAGAGAAAAGAAAGAAAAGGGTGCTGCCAGACGCCTCGCCGCCTGGCCGGATGTGCCAAGCCTCCTCGAGCGCCTAGAGGCTCGAGGGCTACACCCAGCGGGTGCGCCGATGCGTTCCGCGAGCGTCGAGCTGCGCCGGCTGTCTTCGACGACCTCTGCCGCGACTATACAAAAATCAACATGAGCTCCTCACCCGCATATTTTTTCACCGCGAGAGCACGGATAACCCCGAGCGATGCTCTGGGGCTATCTCCGCATTTTATTACAGTTCCATCACTGTTGGCCCCGGCACCAGCCAGAGTTGGCCTGAGGGCTGGCCACTTGGCCTGAGATGTTAATTCCTGCAGACGGCTTAGTAGTGTGCGCGGTACCAAAGTCACACTCTTAGTCACAGACCGCAGAGCGGCTGTCCAGCTAGCAAGAGTGAGTGCTGGAGGCCACCCACGCGAAAAACGTCCGGGAAGAAAAACAGTTCGGGCGACCCGGTCGTTTCCTTTGCAAGTATCTACTCGGTTGAATCTGCTCCCAGACTCTGAGTATTGTACACTCCATCGCGGCCCACTCTCAGCCACAGACCACAGAGCGGCTGTCCGGCGAGCGAGAGCACAAGCCAAAAAACGGAGGGAACACAAAAAAGATTAAGGGAGCTCGGACGAAACCGAGTCGGCACCCTCCGCATAAAACTTGCAATACTAAAAGCAATCATTTGATATATCTGCGTTGACTAACTTTGTCTATTGCATAATCATTTCCGCGAACACCCGCCAAAAAACCTCCGCCCAACTTTGCCATGTTGCCCGGAGGCTTGGGGGCTACTGTCGGAGTAATTGGCCACGGATACCCCAAAGACGGCGAGACAATAAATCAAGACATCGGGGCTAGCAAAGCCCCTTGGTCTGACTGCCCGGCCGCTCCTGCCGGCTCCCCGTCCTACTGCTCTTCCCGGCAGGCTGCCGGCTGCCGACAGCGCCGACCAGCCGGCTGCCGACTACAGCCCGACCCGACACTGACAAGTCACTGACGGGACGACCATACTGCGATGTCATCTACAATGTACACTACTAGAAAAATGGCTATAGATGATATGGCTACTAGTGGTTCACCAGACATGTGGTGCGCCACTACTATATACTAATGATGCACCATGTGTTGGTGCGCCATTAGTGTCCAAATACTAATGGCGCACCACATCCACGGTGCGCCATTAGTAATAATTTTTTTTTCATTTTTTTTCAAAACTAGTAATGGCCCACCAGTGGATAGTGTGCCATTACTAGTTAAACTAGAATGGCGCACCACATCCACGATGCGCCACTAGTATTTTTTTTCAATTTTTTATTTTTTTTCAAAACTAGTAATGGCGCACCAGTGGATAGTGCGCCATTACTAGTTAAACTAGTAATGGCGCACCCCATCCACGGTGCGCCACTAGTAATTTTTTTATTTTTTTTTTCATTTTTTTCAAAACTAGCAATGGCGCACCACACCCACGGTGTGCCATTACTAACTTGGCCCAAAATTCCACCGAATGCACCCCCCCGGTTGAGCGCCTTTTAAGTGAAAAATAAATAAAAGAAAATGATTGAAATGTCAAAAAAATAAAAGAAAATAAGTTTCCCATGTGATATGTTGTCTACTTGTTGGGAAAATTTACAAATATGAATTTCGACTTTATTTGCAAAATCTCTATGGACTTTGTAAAATGGGCATAACTTTTGCATACGAACTCGGATTAAAAAGTTTTTATATGAAAAATCATCTACTCGAAAAGTTACATCAGAATTCCCCATTAAACATTTTCAAAATCCCCAAAAACCTAACAGAAAAAAGTTACAGGGCTTTTAAGATCTAGAGGGAAAAAATGGGAAAAATTTCAAACTTACTAGTCGCGCACTGTTTGCTAGGTGTGCCACTAGTAACACAAAAAAATTGGTTTAAAAAAAATTCGATTTTTTTCAAAATATGATACGTAATATGACCGAGAAGTTTGAAATATTTTTTTAAAATTTCATCATACTCATGAACATGAACAAAGTCCTAGACATCAACAAGGTTTTATTAGGATTGATATGATAGATATATCAACAAGCGTCTGTGAAGTGAGCTGGTGCTGGGGTTGGATAGAACTACGAAGTTAAGCGTGCTCGGGCTGGAGTAGTGTGAGCTTGGGTGACCTTCCGGGAAGTTTGACCATAGAGTGCGATTTGTCTTGAGATTAAGCATATTAACCTAAGATTAAGCCATAGTAGCCTAAGATTAAGAAAAAAAATTTAAAAAAAATTAAAAAAAATTTGATTTTTTAAAAAAAATTGTTACTAATGGCGCACTTCTATGTGGTGCGCCATTAGTATACCAGATACTAATGGCGCATCGTGGGCTATACTAAGGTACCCAAGGTAGCTTACAACCAAAGCCACTCCCCCATGCCTATATAAAGGCTCACATCCATCCATCCAGGGGATGGACTACCACGGCCACACACTCCACCACGGCCATGCTTGCCCACTAGAGCATGCATTATCACTCCAGACACACACATATACAGAGTCAGATGCCCATGACACTGATCCCAGATAAAGCTCTAGGAGCACTTTGTACTGCCCGATGTACACCCCAGATATATACTCATACATGCAGGAGTAGGGGTGTTATCTCTCCGGAGAGCCCCGAACCTAGGTAAACTAGCGCATACTACTCGCATACCCGTCCCTGGATATTCCGGCAGCAGTCTTGCCCACACACTAAGCCACCTTGTGGCATCTGTCGTCTAGCACCTCCCGTGAGAATACCACGACAAAAGCTCGAATACCACTTGTAGGATTGAAACTTAGCACAAGTCAAGCAATCAACCTACACATGCAAGTCTAAGAGTATATCAGCGGAACGTAAAAACATTGCACATGAAGGTAAAAGGAGGAGTTTGGAGGGAGCAAACCCAATGTAGACATGGAGATTTTTGGTGTGGTTCCGATATGTGGTGTTATTGTACATCCATGTTGATGGAGACTTGAACCCACAAAGGGTAATGGCTGCGCATGTCCATGGAGGGCTCCACCCACGAAGGGTCAACAAAGAAGCAACCTTGTCTATCCCAGCATGGCCATCGGTAGGGTAGATCTTCATGAAGTAGGTGATCTCCTTGACCATAGAAACTCCTTGGTTCAACTCCATAATCTTGGTGGAGGCTCCCAAGTAACACCTAACCAATCTAGGAGACACCCCTCTCCAAAAGGTAATAGATGGTGTGTTGATGATGAACTCCTTGCTCTTGAGCTTCAAATGATAGTATCCCCAACACTCAACACTCTCTCACAGATTTGGATTTGGTGGGAAGATGATTCGAGTGGAAAGCAACTTGGGGAAGCCTAGAGATCAAGATTCTTGTGGTTGGAATGGAATATCTTGGTCTCAACCCATGAGTAGGTGGTTCTCTCTCAGAAATGTATGCTGGAAGTGCAGGCATGTTCTGATGGATGTCTCCATGAATGAAGAGTGTGTGGATGGTTATATATATAGCCTCCACACAAAGTCTAATTTTTACACACAATTTAGCAAACTCGGTGAGACCGAATCATGAAACTTTGTCAGAATGATTTGGTTCGAAATGTGAACGTTAGGCTTTTCGGTGGGACCGACATGTCAACTCGGTGGGACCGATTTCATCAGGGTTAGGGAATAATGTAATCTCAGTGAGACCGATCACATAAATTCGGTAAGACCTATTTCTGTAATAGGTGAACAGAGAGTTAGCCAGGAAAACTCGGTGGGACATAATCGCTCATTTCGGTGAGACTAAAACGTTACAAAAGGGAAACAGAGAGTTTGCGTTGCATACTCGGTGGGACAAATCCATCATCTCGGTTAGACCGAAACGTTACGAAAGGAAACAGAGAGTTTGCAATCCCATCTCGGTGAGACTGAGATCTCTATCGGTTAGACCGAACTGATTAGGGTTTCTGGCTGTGGCTATGTCAAATGAACTCGGTGGCGCCGGATAGATCAAATCGATGGGGCCGAGTTTGACTTTTGGTAGAGGGCTTTTGGAGCATATCACTATGCATTTTGAGCAAGCAAGCCATTAAGCAACACATAATCTCCTTTTAATAGTATTGGCTTTTCCTATGGACTCAATGTGATATAGGATCACTAAAATAAAATGTAGAGTCTTGAGCTTGAGCCAATATGTGTCCTTAGCATTTTGAGGGTTCCACATTCCTAGTCCATGCCGTGCCAGTCACTGAACTTTATGAAATGATCATCTTGAAAGAGCATTAGTTCAATGAGCTATATGTTGTTAGGAATTACCAAAACCACCAGGGATAGTTTCACTTTCAGAGCCCCTTATAATGTATGAAATGATGTTATACCTTTGAAAATACGAATGGGAACGCGTTGTCATGGACATCGGGGGGAGTAGTTTTTGCGACTTATCTTCGGTCTGAGCTGGCATGTTGTTGTAGAAGCATCTTTCTCCTGAGGTGACCCTTCCAAGGGCTCGCGAGGTTTTAACCCTCCCGAGTAGCCTGCCGGCCCGTCCAAGAGAGCATCGCAATGAGCCGATTGCCAGATTACAGAAAGTTATGCACGTGATGATCCTGTGGCGGTTGCATTTATGACCCCCCGGGGGGGCTTGGCGCCACCGGGGTGGCAGGCATGAGCCTCACTCTTTAACACGAAGCCAGAAAGCAAGAAATCGCCATAAGACAAGAAAAATTACCCCCGTTTTTCTTTTGATAAGCACACGAAAACTCCAAATGTCATTCCAAAAACGGCAATTTGGGTTACAGAAAGAAGGGCGAACTCAAAGGGCCGCCTCCGGCACCTAGCTAGTATTCTTGTCTTCTCACTAGCATGGAGCTATGTGCTTCCACTGGGATTGGCCATACTCACTGGGGGACAGTGTCGATGGCCAGCGTGGAGCATGGTGCTTCCACTTGGACGTCGGTGGGAGCCCTTGTGAGGCCCGAGGGCGGCACTCAGGAGACTTCGGGGCGTGTACAACCCCACTCATTATTACATGAGAGTGTCATGAGCGGAGACCTTCACATGCACGGGGCCTTGCTTCATGCCGCCTGATGAGGGCCCCGCCCTACGCCTCCCCCGACCACCATTGGGGCTTCCGGAAACAAGGACGAGACTAAGGGGCAAGGGGGACGCTGGCGGTGCCCTCGGCGACCGCAGGCGCTCCACTGGGGGGAAGGGCTCACCGGCGCCTTCCCCAGTAGAGGACCTACCTCCGTGTAGCGCCTTGCTCTGCACGGCACGGGGGAGGCCCTGGCTACGGGCTCCCACCGCGCAGCCCCTAGTGCACTCTGCATGCCTGCAGTAGGGCCATCGCCCTGGGGTCCCTGGCTACCGATGTGGCTTGGTTCCCCTGCGGTCCATGGTTACCATAATCATGCTCCTGAGATATCGGCTGTATACAGTGGCCGTTGTCATTGAAAGTTTCGTTGAGGCTCTTGGGCGGCTCGTGGAGAGCGTCGGCTTCAAGTGCCCCCGACACCCAGCCTGGTGAGGAAAACTGGCCGGGGCCTTCTCTTGATGCATACTGCAGGTCCGTCATGGGAGGCACGTAGGCATCTGAAATTGCCGTGCCAGAGTCGTCGCCTGACCGTCTCGTGTTGTTGGCCACTAGACCCAGCACCAGATTTCGACGGGCGTAGGGTGGTGCCCCTGCGTGGCGCCAAGAGGGACCGCCCGGGGGTGGCGTATCCTGGGTAAGATCAATGGTGCTACGGGCCGGGTTCGCTCCTTTGGTCCCCCAGACTCTGCAGGATGGGGCGCGCGAGCGTGGAGGGGGTCGGCACACGCTCCCGGCACCGCTTGCGATGTAGGCAGGGTGCAGAAAGGTGTTGCGCCCCTGCAGGCGACATCAAGCTACTCGGTGCCCCGCTCCAGCAGAGCATCCCAGCCGCCTTCCGCCAGTCTGCATCGCCGCAGCTCCCGCCCACGATGACCGCGGCTCTTATGTTCACCTGCTCTCGGCGAGTGTGTGGCGATGTCGCTGTAGCATAGCTCAAAGATCGGGTGGTGGCGCGGTTACAGCGCGGTGCGAGGGCGGGCGGCGGCAGCCCGCACCGCCCACGACCCACAATGACGGGTGGCGTGCGGGCCGTGAGGAGCGCAGAGTGGAGATCCTCTTAGGCGGACGACACTGCCCCGGTAGGCCGAACAACCTAGTGCTCGACGTGACTCCTCGGAGCGTTAGCCATGAGAACGGCGGGGCGGTGGTGGATCGACTGGAGGAATAGAGGCTCTGACGCACCCCTACTAGGCAAGGAAAATGTCGGATTTAGGGTTCTGCAGACCCTTGAGAGGTTCGAACTCTAGGGTGCGTGCGAAGAACTCAACCTCCCTAGTCTGCCTACTCGCCAATCTCACACCCTAGCTCAGTGAATAGGAAGGAAACAGGACACAACAGTTTACCTAGGATAGGGCCACCTTGCTGTGTAAAACCTTACTCTTGCTTTGTGGTGGATTGTCCTCGAGGGACTAAAGATGAACTAGTACATCGGGAGAACAACCTCCGGAGGAGGCGTGTTCTTGAGCTGGTGGGGGAGTGGATGATCTCCAGGATTCGGATCCTATCTATGGTGGTGGCTAGTCCCTATTTATGGTGGCATTGGTCCCCTTCCCAAATGAAGGCGAGAAGGGATCACTACTAGAATCAGGATCTTTGGCGTCAGCCAGCTCGTTTTCTTCAGCCAACTGACGGCAACGAAAGTCTTTGCCATCAGCTTAAAGAAAACTGACGGCAAAGGTCATGTTTGCTGTTCCCCAGCTCTTTGTCGTCCGCTCGCGGATGGCATAGAAGCTTTGCCGTCAGCTAGCAGACGGCAAAGAGGGAGGTTGGTGTACTAGCGAGGGTCACCTAACGGCCACCTTTGTCGTCTGCTGGTGGACGACAAAGAAAGTGCCCAGCTAACATCCGTTAGCTACTCTCTTTCACGTCCGCTAGTAGAAGGCAAAGAGTTGTGACCTACGCTAAAAAGCGGCCAGCCCCACGTCCCTCTCTCTCCCCTCTCTCCCTCCCTCATCACACCTGCGCCGCCACCTTGCCTCGCCGCCCCTGCTACCCCGCCCTTCCGCGCCATCCCGATGCCCCACCCCTCCGCCCCACCGCCCCTGCCCGGCAGCCTCACCGCCCCACCCGGCCGCCCCGCCACGCCGCCCGGCCGATCCGGCGCCCCCTCCTCCATACCAGGCACCCCCTGCCGTGCCCGAAGGTGAGACATCCCTCTTTTTTCTTTTTTTAGATTTAGTTTAATCTAGGCTTGGTTTAGTTCAGGTTTTGTTTCTGATTTTTAGGTCTAGATTTAGTTTAGTTTAGGTTAAGTTTATTAGGTTTAGTTTAGGTTAAGAAGAAAATACGAAAAAAAGAAGGGGAAGAGGAAGAAGAGGAGGAAGAAGAAGAGGAGGAGGAGGAGGAAGAAGAATATTAGGGGTGCATCACCGACGAAACCGGATCGAGCGGGTTAGGGGGTTCCTCGGTGTCGATGGAACCGTAAATAACAAGTATCATCGATGTGAGATACATGTGGCCATCGCTGTCGAACACTACATCCACGTCCCACAAGTGACGCTGGCGTTCGGCATCCCAGAGAATCAGTTCTCGGCGTCGATGGTGGTTGAACACCATTGCGAATTTTTCTTGCAGCCTCTGCGCTGACGATTAAAAGCCAAGTGTTGATACTTGAAACACCCAAACTGACTCATGTCTGTTCGTTTGTTTGAAATTTCAAAACTTGGCCTTAATCCTCATCGCAAAGGCTGCCAGACAAATTCGCCAAGGTGTTCGACCGTCATCGGCCACTAGAATTGTTTTTGTGGGACGCCGGGCACCGGCTTCACTTGTGGGATTTGCATCTAGTCTTCAACGTCGAGTGCCAAATGTACCTCACACTGATGATACTTGCTATTTAGTGTTCCATCGACACTGAGGAACTACCAAAATTTTCCGTCGGATCCGGAGCAGAGCATGGGAAAACGAACCCAATCTACAAATACTCAGGTGGGATTAGGACCTCTCTTTACCTATTTGCATCTAAGGTTGCATGGACGTAATAAAAGTGACAAACTCCATTAACTGATGAATATATACATGCTGATTTATATATATATTTCTTATGTGTCCAGTAGCTAGGAAAGATGAGTGATCTACATGGATGTGCACTGGTCACACTAGTCAGAAAGACATGACCATTGAATGGTTAACAAAAACCAAGGGGTTTCTGAGAGCCGCATTTGCAAATGGCCACATGACAACATGGTGCCCCTATGCCGGGTGCAACAATTGGCAGAAGAGGACAGATGATGAAATGGGAAAACACCTGCATAAGAGGGGTTTTATGCCAGATTATACGGTGTGGACATTTTATGGCGAGTCTGCCCAACGTGCCAGAGCTGAGGTGCTTCGTCGTTGCACTGACGAGCATGGTACCGGGATGCAAGACATGATGCAAGACTTTGACGATGCTCAGGACTCGGACGATGAGATGGATGAATCTGCAAAGGCCTTTAATGAAATGTTGGAGTCTTCAAAATGTCCTCTCCACGAGCACACTGAGCTTTGTCAGCTGGATGCCATCTCACAAATAATGGCTCTCAAGGCTCAATTCAACTTGGGCAGAGAATGCTACGACGCAATGATGACAATATTTGGACGTTTTCTACACAAAGGACATGTACTACCTGCAAACCTGCACCTGTCAGACAAAATCCTCCGTGCTCTTAAGATGCCCTATGAGAAGATACATGCCTGTGAGAAAGGATGTGCCTTATTTAGGCTTAAGTATGCGGACTTGAACTATTGTCTCATTTGCAAGTCATCCAGGTATGTTGTGGTACACAATGGTATGGGTGAGAAGATGCAGACCAAATTCCCTGTTAATGTTCTTCAATATATGCCAATCGTACCAAGACTTCAACGACTTTTCATGGTCGAAGAGACGGCCAGATAGATGACATGGCACAAAATGGGCAAAAGAACTCAACTAGATGCAGATGGGAAGCTGATGATGGTGCACGCACCGGACGGTGAAATATGGAAGACCTTCGATGCATTACATGATGACAAAGCAGCAGATCCGAGGCATCCTCGAGTCGGCATCAGCACGGATGGGTTCAGTGTGTTTGTTTAGACGGCACCCAAATACAGTTGTTTGCCCGTATTTGTCTTTCCACTCAATCTCCCCCCGAATAGATTATGCAAAGAAAGAACATTTTCCAGACAATGATAATTCCACAGCCCAACTATCCGGGGAAGAATATGAAGGTGTACATGCACCCACTGAACGACGAATTGCAAGAAGCCTGGGATAATGGGTTCAAGACATACGACGCCATTAGCAAACAAAACTTCATAATGCGTGTCTGGTACATGTACTCGACGCATGACTTGCCGGCGTATGCACTATTCATTGGCAGCTGTGTGCATGGAAGGTTCCCGTCCCCCACATGAAAGGGAGCTCTTGAGTTTCATTGGCTTCATGCCGGTCGCATGTTTTCTTGCTTCGACATGCATAAACAGTTCCTGGATCCTCGCCATAAGTTTGGGAAAGACAAGAAGAACTTCATCAGAGGTAGAGTTGTCAAAAGCTCTGCACCACCTGCGTTGACAGGCCAAGAGACCCTACATCAGTTAAATGCTCTCAAGCCAGATCCAGAGCATCGAGGGTATTTCAAGGGGTATAATTCGAAACACGCCTCAATTCATAAGACATGCGTGTGGGATTTTCCTTACATCAAAGACCTCCTTTGCCCACACAGCATCGACATGATGCACATTGAAAAGAATATCGCCGAGGCACTTTTTGGTACATTGTTCGACATAGATGGGAAGTCAAAGGATGATACTAAGGCTAGACTCGATCCGTAGGCCCTATGTGATAGGCCGTTAGAAAACATGAAAGAACCGAATGGAAAGAAAAAGTGGACGAAGCCAAAGGCATGGTTCAATCTTGGAAGGCCAGCTATGAGGGAATTATCTTGTGGGTGCAACAACAGTTGATGTTCCCCGATGGGTATGTAGCGAATCTAAAGAGGGGAGCGAGTCTTGGTAAATTGAAGATATTTGGTATCAAGAGTCATGATTGGCACATATGGATTGAGCGGGTAATAACGGTGATGTTGTGTGGATTCATCCCTGAGGATGAATGGCTAGTACTGGCAAAGCTGAGCTATTTCTTCCTTGTTCTTTGTGCGAAAGAACTATCGCCTGGCCTGCTAGAAGAAATGGAAGAGTTGGGGCCCGAGTTGATCTACAAGTTAGAGAAGATCTTTCCGTCGGGCTTCTTTAATCAAATGCAACAATTGATTTTGCATCTCCCAACCGAGGCAATATTGGAGGGGCATGCAAAATTGTTGGTGCTACACAACTGAGAGGATGCAGAAGACGCTAGGAGCAAAATATAAAAAAAAACCTAGAATTGAAGCATCGATGGGTGAGGCATTCATTACTGAGGAGGCAGGAAACTTCTTGACAACACACTATGAAGCCTCGGTACAATGCTGACGACGCTAAAAAGGGTGGATCCAACCTCAGCCTATTCAAAGGGGATCTCGCACCAGCAGGCGCTTCTAATTCCTTAGCGTTGGATTTCGAAGAATGGCGGATCATTTCGTTGTATATCTTCACCAACCTAACAGAAGTGCAGCCATACATCGAATAAGTTCTTGGTACATTGTTTCTCAACTTCAAATTCCTTTGAACTGCTCTTATTCCCGGATAAATTTGATATAGTCGATACGTCGCCAAATTCTCGTATGGAGCGGTGATCCAAAAGGATTCCGTCGAAGAGTATGAGCTTCTGGCAAAGCATGGAAGCGGCTATCAGGGTTTCATCTCTTGCTTCAAACAAACAGTAATTTCCATTTGACCATTTCATTTCTTCGTCTAATTTGTGGCTAAGCAACAATCCCTTTCATATTAAACTTGGAGGCTAATTCAGAGTTAATGGACGCCGAATTGAGACAAGTCGCTAATGGTTTTGACTTTAAGGTCTGTCCATTTGACAAATACGACATCAATGGGTATCGCCTTCTTACCAATGGTAAAGAGCTATCTATGGCCGACTGAAAGTCTACAAATTGTTGTGTGTCTGCTATCGGCGAAGGAGATACCAAGTATTATGGAAGAGTTGAAGAAATTTATGAACTTCAATTCTATAGTGCAATGTTCCAGCCGAAGGAGACTAGAAGGACTCATGAACACTTAGGGCTAGTGGAAATTAAACAAAGCACCCATTTTGATGTTCCCGATGTCTATATTATGGCTCAACACACAACCCAAGTTTTCTATCTACCATGGGCCTATCAAAGTGATCCAAATCCCAATGGTTGGGATGTCGTTTATGAAGTGCTGCCCTGTGTTAGACCACCTTCCCCCAATGAAGAGGACTATGAACCTCACATTAACCTAGACCCATATGAAGGAGAATTCTTCCAAGAAACACGTCTTTCCAAAAAACGTTTCAAGAACCGTTCTACTTCACCCTGAACATTGAAGTAGACAGTGACAGTGAACCCGACTTCACCCCTGAGCCGGAACAAGAAGAGCCTGAACTAGAAGAGGTTACTTCTACGAATGACCTGTCAATGCTTAAACGATTACGTAAAGGTGGCCATCCACATGATGATGCATTTATTAATCATGATGAGCACGTCATTACTGATAGTGATGATGATGACACCGTTATTGATCCTCGAGCATTTATTGAAGTCAATGATCTAGATTATTATTAGGTATTCAATTTTTTATGTTGTACTTGATTTATATAGTTACTTGTATGATTGTATTATTTTTTATAGTTAATTGTATAATTTTCTTACTTTGTATGATAGTTTCTTATACATAGTTCCATGGTCTTGATTTCCGTCCCCGTCGGCCCTCACCCGCTTTATGATTCAGATGTGGTAAATTATCTTGTATAACTATTTGTTGCATTTCACATTTATGACAATTATGGCCATCAAGTGGACATAGAGATATTCTAATCTAGGAGGTATGTGAACCAGAATTTGAAACCGACCCTTGTCGAGAATTTAAATTTAGTTGAAAAAGAAAATGAGTTGAAAGAAAAAATAAAAATAATTGAAGAAGAGAAGATGACATTGGAGTTGTATGTTGCCGATGTCGTCGATGATCACAAGATGAGGATGAATGCAATGCGCTTGAAGATGGATGCAATGCGCCTGAGGCTTAAGAAGAATTAAATATATGCCATTGATAATGAGGCCTGGTATCACAATGTTGTTGGATCCATTGTTAGCTTTGTTGCGATCTTCATCGCATTTGTTGTGAGGAGGGTAAGTTTTCTCTAGTGTTTTGCTTAACAAATGCATACTTAGCTTATTTTACTCCTAATGGCATAATTACCTAAGTTAGATAAAAATGGCATTAGTTAGAAGAAGAAGAAGAAGATAAAGAAGAGGAGAGGAGGAAAAGAAAGAGAAGAAAATTTCTTCTTCTTCTTCTTCTAGCTAGTCTTCTTCTTCTTCTAACTCCTTCTTTCCCAATTTGCAGATTTGCTTTCGATGAGGAAGCTTGCATTGATGGAGTCTACTCTTCTCCTTGTGCTTCCTTTTTGTTTTGATTTTGTAGGATGAACAATGTGAAACTTGCTACCTATATATGTATGTATGGATGAAACCATTGTATGCTCGTTGCTGGATATGTTCCATATGGACTTTTCATTGGTATGTACATGTGTTGGATGATCATATCCATACGGCAGGGATATGATTTGGATGTATATGTGTTGTTATGCTTGTTGAAAGTATCTTCAAATGTGTATATATATATAATTATGTCAAATTGAATGAATTTAAGAAAAAATAGAAAACACAGGGGCTGTACAGGCTCTTTGCCGTCTGCTGGCGGACACAAAGAGGTTTTCCATCAGCCAACAGACGGCAAAGCTGCCACGTGGCAGCTACATGTGCAACCTTGGAGCACTAGGCTGGCCTATATGGTTGTTTTTCCATCCACTGGCGGACGACAAAGACCTTTGCATCTTTGTCGTCTGCCAGCGGACGACATAACATGCCACATGTCAGCTACGTGGGCTGGCCTACATGGGCGCTTTGCCGTCCACTAGTAGATGAGAAAGATGAAAAGATCTTTGCCGTCCTCCAGCAGACGGCAATGCACGCCGTTAACTCCCTATCGGACCTAACCTGCCAAGTGTGTCGTCCAGGCTCTTTGCCGTCTGCTGTCAGACAACAAAGACCATTTCATCTTTGCCGTATGCCACCAGACGGCAAAGAACCCTTTGTCGTAGCTTGTTCAGCCGGACCTGTTGCCGTCTGCTGCTGGATGACAAAGACCTTTCCCGTCCGCCAGGCATGCCTTTGCCGACAGCCATGGCTGACGGCAAAGTGTATGATTCCTGTAGTGGATCCCACAATGGAGAAATTCGAAGGGCGAAAACTAGTACATGCTGTCGTGACAAAAGTACTCTTTGCATGTGAAGCCTCTGGTCGTGACGCCATGGTGGGCTCGGTGATGACCTCCGTCCTGCTGTCCTGCCGGTCTTGGTCTTGTTGCACGGGAATGGAAACCTTTGCTGATTCCTCGGGACTCCGCGCTTGCGCTTGCCTCTTTAGCACCCGAGAGGAAACTAGTGCACTGCGCCCACTAGCGCTAGCCTGACCTTGGTGGTCATGGCTCATGTCATCCGTACCTCACGAGGTGAGGCTTGCATGGAAATCTCTGCTCCTCAGGAGCCAGCCTGAGGAGGCCGCTCCTCGTGGAGGTCTTAGTGTCATCTGCCTCGCGAGGCTTAGCCCTTCCTTGGTTTTCGCAAGCCGAGCTAAACTCAGGGTATGGTACCAGATCCTTGAGAGGGTTCGTATTGTCATCGGGGACCAAGGACGGGTCTGGATTCTTGCGTGTGGCTCCCACGACGGGATTCGAGATCGAGCTACTTTGGGACTGGGGTGATCCTTGGTCGTTGGCCGGTGGCTTGTTGTAGGACCTTAAGGCTGGAGGGGCGTCATGATGAGAATATTCTGCTGAGATTAACTCTTGGTCTTTGCCTCCTAATTCTACCATGGAGGACGAGGATAGGCCCTCCACATACATGATGGATCCGACCGAAGGTGGGGTCTGGCCCCCGCTTGAAGCGGAGCCATCATGGCTGAAAGCAATTTGGAGGGGAGCGTCGATCTATAGATCAGATCGGAGAGAGACTCTGGAGCAGGCGTGGCAAGGCCTGTGAGGATGCAGAAGTGCGTAGTGAATCCGGCGAATACCAGATTGCCCCATGTGTCCGCAACATATTCCAGATTACTGAATTAAATTCGGTGTTTAGGAGTGAAGTTGTCGATCTGATCCAAACGACCAGTCTGGTTGGCATGCAGCACGATGCTGCCGAACGCGAAGAGTTAACCAGGGACAAAGACGTCCCCGGATCTGATGCCTTCTCCTATGATCAAGCGAGCCATCGATCCTTCAAGCGACCTCACAGTAGAACTCTCAATGAAAGCACTAATGTCGGTGTCAAAACCGGCAGACCTCGAGGTAGGGGGTCCCGAGCTGTGGATCTAGGATCGTTGGGGAACAACGAATGATGAACAAAGTGTTTACCCAGGTTCCGGACATCTCAAAGCGGTAATACCCTATGTCCTGCTAGATTATATTGGATGTATAGTATGGTTTATAGAGTAGATCTACCTCGAGATCAACATGAGCTAAACACTAAGGCGATGAGGTGATGAATGTAGCTTTGGCCCTAAATACTACAACCCTCGGTTTATATAGACATCGATAGGGTTAGGGTTTCCGGAGATAGATTACAATAAGGGATAAAAAGATCTCGTCTATCCTCGACTTGGAGGACAACCCACAACTTCATAGATCTTCCGTCGCTATGCGGCTTTGCCAATCCAGCCCATATAAATGGGCCAATGCCCCGAGGACCCCATAGTCCATAACTCCCTCAGTGTTGGTGAAGATCTTGAGGAGTGGATCGTTGGTGATGACGATGGCTTCGAATTCCCCCTCTGGGAGGGAAGTTTCCCCGGCAGAACATCTCCGCCGGAGCTCTAGATTGCTTCTGTCCAGGTTCCGCCCAGGGGGTAGGGCGCGCCCCCAGGCTTGTGACCACCTGGTGGGTCCCCTCTGGTATTTTTTTCGTCCAATATTTTTTATATATTCCAAAATAATTCTCCGTAAATTTTCAGGACTTTCGGAGTTGTGCAGAATAGGTCTCTTTGATTTGCTTCTTTCTGGTCCAGAATTCCAGCTGCTGGCATTCTCCCTCTCCATGTAAATCTTGTAAAATAAGAGAGAAAAAGCATAAGTGTAGTACCATAATGTGTAATAACACCCCATAATGCAATAAATATCAATATAAAAGCGTGATGCAAAATGGACGCATCAACTCCCCCAAGCTTAGACTTCACTTGTCCTCAAGCGAAAGCTGAAATCGATAAATCTCTCCACATGTTTAGAAATAGAGGTGTCAGTAAAATAAAATACGAACATGAGGGCATCATGATCATCTTTAGAACAACAACATATATTGTCATATAATCTCTTATGCTAAAGTAATAAGTCATTCACAAGATAAAATATGAATCAGAAACTTTATTGAAAAAACTAATAAACTATGATCTTAGTCAATGAAGCAATTGCAATTTATCATAACATCGGAAAGAGTCAATGTAAGAGCTTTTGTATAGCAAGTCCACATACTCAACCATCTTTTAGTCTTTCACAATTTCTAACACTCACGCGATACTTATGAGTTCAAAGCCTCAACCGGACATAAAGAAAGATAGGGGATTATAGTTTCACCTCCCAACCTTTTACCTTAAGGGTAATGTCAACAATAATACTTTATGATAACTTACATCCAGTGGATATATATATATATATATATATATATATATATATATATATATATCTGGATCTTCCTTCAACATATAGAGCTTGCCAAAAAGAAAAAGTGTAAAGAGGAAAGGTGAATATCACCTTGACTCTTGTATAAGGTAGGAGATAAAAGTAAAAGATAGGCCCTTTACAGAGGGAAGCAGAGGTTGTCTTGCACTTTATGGTTGGATGCACAAAATGTTAATGCAAAAGAACATCACTTTATATTGCTGCTTGTGATAAAGAACTTTATTATGCAGTCCGTCGCTTTTATTTCTTCCATATCGCAAGTTCGTATAAAGCTTATTTTCTTCACACTAAAAGATCATACATATTTAGAGAGCAATTTTTATTGCTTCCACCAATGACAACTTACTTGAAGGATCTTACTCAATCCGTAGGTAGGTATGGTGGACTCTCATGGCAAAACTGGTTTAAGGGATGTTTGGATGCACAAGTAGTATCTCTACATGGTGCAAAATATTTGGCTAGCTTGGGGTGAGAAGCAATCTCAACATGTTGGAGGATCCATGACAATATAACTTCTATTCGGATATAAGAAACATAACCCATTATGTTGTCTTTCTTGTCCAACATCAACCTTTTAGCTTGTAATATTTTAATGAGTGCTCACAATCACAAAGATGTCCAAGATAGTATATTTATATGTGAAACCTCTCTTTCTTTATTACTTCCTATTAATTGCAACAATGACCAAAATTATGTTTGTCAACTCTCTACAAATTTTATTCATCATTCTTTATATGTAAAGTCATCACTCTCCATAAGACCATTATATAATATTTCTACTTCATTTATTCTTTTTCTTTTTCTAAAGATCAAATCCCCTGAAATCAAAACTACTCTTTATTATGTACCTCACGGACTCGATTAATAGCTAGAACTCAAACCAAAGCTAAAAACTAGATCATACTAAAAACTTTTATTCTACTAGATCAAGATATAACCAAAAGGATCAAACTAAGGAAAACAGTAAAGGTAAACATGTGATGGTGATACAATACTGGGACACTTCCCCCAAGCTTGGCAGTTGCCAAGGGGAGTGCCCATACCCATGAAATTAGGTCTATTTCTTCGGAGGTGGTGATGATGGAGTTGTAGACATATCTGTCATCTTCATTAAGGCACCTTTCAGGACTTGCAATTCTTGGAGCACATGTTGAAGCTTATTTGCATTCTTCTGTATTTCCTCCAAAAGATGCTTATTTCAGGCCACCAAGAATATTTTCCTCCATTGCTTTCACTTGGACGAGACATGTCCCAATTGGAGGGTATATCTGCATGAGGGGTGTTCTCCACTCCGTAATTATGAACCAAATTACAAAGGTTGTTCTGATGTAACCTGTGTAAGGGCCTCCTAGGGGGAAGCCCTTCTTGAACGTCTTGGCCTTCATGGTTGGTTGTAGTCCCTACTGCTTGATGGGGATTTGGAATAGTGGAGATGCCCACCAGAGTACCTCAAGTGAATCTCCTTCATCCTCCTCCATCGTGACACCCTCGGTATCCTCCCTCCTAAGTTCCATCTGCATCAACCAAGCATTGTCCTCCAAACTATTGGAGGACAAGGATGACATGATGCCTGGCCTTGAAACTCTGGTAGACAATTGCTGAAAACGAAAGCATGGGCTATTGCCGTGATATAGTGGTAAAAACCTTTGGGATATTTTATAATGAATTTTTACCGACCAAAATAATTATTATGCAAGAAAATGGAGTTCAAGGGCACATGAGTTGGCCACAAGCTAGGGAGGCGCACCTAGGGGGTAGGGTAGACCCACGGGGCTTGTTGCCTCCTCATGTACTATTCTGACCACTTATTATTTTCCTAATTTTTTGAATATTCCAAAGAAAGTAAAATTGCTTTTGGAAAAGTATTGGAGTCAGTTTACTTACCTTACCACATACATATTCCTTTTCGGAGTCTGAAACATTCTGGTAGATATCCCTTATATACTCCTCCGATGTTATGGTACTAATAATATTGGTTTCAACATTTATGGGAATACATGAGATATAGTGTTTGATACTTTGCCCGCTTACCACCTTTGGATTGATGCCTTCAGCGTTGTTGATCTTGATGACATAGGAATGATAAACCTCCTCGATAATGTAAGGACCTTCCCTTTTAGAGAGAAGCTTTCCTGCAAAAATCTTAAACGAGGGTTGTACAACAAGACATAGTCACCTACATTAAATTCACGCTTTTGTATCCTTTTGTCATGCCATCTTTGAACAAGTTGGCATTTTCATAGGCTTGGGTTCTCCATTCTTCAAGTGAGCTAATGACAAGTAACCTCCTTTCACCGGCAAGTTTGAAATCATGCTTTTCCAATATTGAGCTCTTTAATTGCCCAATATGCTTTATGTTCTAGTTCTAGAGGTAAGTGACATGCTTTTCCATAAACAATTTTATATGGAGACATACGCATAGGGTTTTTATAAGCAGTTCTATAAGCCCATAATGCATCATCAAGTTTCTTAGACCAATTATTTCTAGATCTATTAACAGTGTTTTGCAAGATCAATTTTATTTCTCGATTGCTCAATTCTACTTGACCACTAGACTGAGGGTGGTATGGAGATGCAATTGTATGGTTAACATCATACTTAGCAAGAAATTTACGGAAAGCACCATGAATAAAGTGTGAACCACCATCAGTCATTAAATATCTAGGGACGCCAAACCTCAGGAAAATAACTTCTTTAAGCATTTTAATAGAAGTGTTATTATCAACACTACTAGTTGGAATAGCTTCTACCCACTTAGTAATGTAATCAACTGCAACTAAAATATGTGTATAACCATTAAAGGAAGGAAAAGGTTCCATATAATCAAAGCCCCAAACATCAAATGGTTCAATAACAATTGAATAATTCATAGGCATTTCCTGACGTCTACTAATATTACCAATTCTTTGACATTCGTCACAAGAAAAGACAAACTTACGAGCATATTTGAGGAGAGTAGGCCAATAAAAACCAGATTGTAATACCTTGTGTACAGTTCTATCTCCAGCATGGTGTCCTCCATATGCTTCGGAGTGACACTTGCGTAGGATCTATTCCTGTTCATGCTCAGGTACACAACGTCTAATAAGACCATCTACTCCTTTATAAATGTGCGGGTCATTCCAAAAGTAATGTCTTAAATCATAGAAAAACTTTTTCTTTTGATGGTATGCTAAACTAGGTGGTATAAATTTAGCAACAACGTAATTAGCATAATCAGTATACCATGGAGTACTATGAGAAGCATTTATGACAGCTAATTGTTCATTAGGGAAGCTATCATAAATAGTTAGTCGGTCATCAAGAACATTTTCTAACCTAGACAAGTTGTTTGCTACGGGGCTCTCAGATCCCTTTCTATCAATAATATGCAAATCAAATTCTTGTAGAAAGAGAACCCATCTTATAAGTCTAGGTTTAGCATCTTTCTTTTCCATAAGGTATTTAATAGCAGCATGATCGGTGTGAATAGATACTTTGGAATCAACAATACAAGATCTGAACTTATCATAAGCAAATACAATTGCTAAAAATTCATTTTCAGTAGTAGCATAATTTCTTTGAGCACTATCTAGGGGTTTTATTAGCATAATGAATAACACTCAATTTCTTATCAACTCTTTGTCCTAGAATAGCACCAACAACATAATCACTAGCATCACACATAATTTCAAAGGGTAGGTTCCAATCAGGTTGTTGAACAATAGGTGAAGAAATCATGGCTTTCTTAAGTATTGTCCCATTTGGGGTAGGTTATGGTATAAGCTTCTCACAAGAAGCCTCATGGTTCCGGTAGGGAAACGTGTCACCTTTGTGGACGAAATGATATCTGTTGCCTCTTGTTGCTTTCAAAACATTTCTAGTGTCAACGTAGAACAAAAGGAGTGTTGTGTCATTTTTTTTGCATTTTTCGTGGTTTGTTTCAACATTTTAATACATTAACTGAGTTTTCTATGTGTTTATGTGCATAATTCAAACTTGAACTGCATGCACATGCTCCAGTGCATATAACGGGTTGAAAAATCAAATGTGCGTCCTTGGTTGCAACCTTAGGTCCCATGCAAGAAATGGGAATGAATGTCAAACACATTTTCCACCGTCGCTCGCCCGCTAACATTGTGATACATGGTTTTAAAATTCTAGTAAATCAAAAAATCGTCTAAAATTCATGAAACTTGACATGCTATCATGGAACGGCATAAACATTTAGTCATAAAATATTGTCCCATTTTGGGCAGGTTGGGGTATAAGCTTCTCACAAACTAGAGCTTCTCGCAACAAGCCTCATGGTTACGGTAGGGAACATTTCACCTCTCTGGATGAAACGATATCTGTTGCCTATTCTTGATTTCATTTTTTTATTTGGTGTCAACATAGAACAATAAGAGTGTTGTGTTTAATTTTGGAATTTTTCAGGGTTCGTTTGGACATTTTTTATATATTAATTGAGTTTCCAATGAATTTATGTGCGTAATTCATATTTGAACTACAAGCACATGCTCTAATGCATATAGCTTGGAGAAAATTCAAATATGTGTCCTTGGTTGCATGCTTAGGTCCCATGCAAGAAATGGGAATGAATCTCAAACACCCTGCCACCATCACTTGGCCGCAAACATTGAAATACATGGTTTTTAAGTTCTAGTAAATACAAAACTCATCTGAAATTCATGAAACTTGGCATGCTATCATGGAGCGGTATCAACATGCCATAGTATATTTTTTGTCCCATTAGGGGCAGGTTTGGTTATAAGCTTCTCACAAACCAGAGCTTCTCACAACAAGCCTGATGGTTTCGGTAGGGAACGTGCCACCTTTCGGGACGAAACGATATCCGTTGCATCTTATTGCTTTCAAAAAAATTCTAGTGTCAACATAGAATAGCAGGAGTGTTGTGTTAAATTTTGGAATTTTCGGGGTTCATTTGGACATTTTTATACAGTAACTGGGTGTTCTAGGCATTTTATATGCATAATTCAAATTTGAACACATGCACATGCTCCAGTTCATGTAAATTGGTTGAAAAATCAAATATGTGTCCTTGGGTGCATGCTTAGGTCCCATGCAAGAAATGGGAATGAATTTTAAACACTAGGGCACTGTCGATTGCCGGCAAAACGTTGAGATACTTTGTTTTTAAATTCGAATAAATCCAGAACTCGTCTAAAATTCATGAAACTTGGCATGGTAGCATGGAATGGAACCCGACATTCTATGGTATTTTTCGTGTCCATTTTGAGAGAAGGCGCACTCAAATAACAGCCAACAAAGGCCTTTTGAAACAAATAGTTGCCACTCCAACATCTCAAATGTTTTGTATAATTGAAATCGTGTGTGTTCTATTAACCATTCACGTGATGCCATGCCTCACTCTTTTAATGGCTAGGAGGTGCCATGCAGATAGGTGCTTGACTAATCGGGAGGCATGAGAGTTGTACTCCAATGCGCAGGCTCACCGGGAAGCGTGCGAGCTATACACCGCGCAGGCTCACTAAGAAGCAAGCCCTTTGACATCCATGGCTACCCGCCTTGCTCGCATCCTCTCCATTAATGGTTCCCAAGCCGTAGTCTAATACGGTTTTTAAATATAAAATACTCATCGCAAATGTTTTAGTTAGAACACCCGTATGCAAACCGACAGCTTCCCAAGTGAGCCAATGGAAAATGTGCCGAGCAGGATTTGTGCAGCTCTTGATCGCAAATGTTTTAGATAGAACACCCATATGTAAACTGTCAGCTTCCCTAGTGAGCCAAGGGAAAATGTGCCAAGCAGGATTTGTGCAGCTCTTCATCGCAAACATTTTAGATAGAACACATGTATGCAAAGCGAGAGCTATGATCTTCTGCGGTAAGCCAAGGGAAAATTCGCCGGCTGGGATTTGTGCATCTCTTCAATGCAAACGGTTCAGATTGAATAAGGTATGCAAAGCGAGAATTCGGCGCTAAGCCAAGAGAAAATCTAGCAAGCAGGATTTGTACCTCCCTTCAACGCAAACATTTTTTTCGGATGACCTGTGTGCAACAACGTATAGACAATTTGATAAGATTTCCATCTGTCATATTGGGTATATTGCCATTTGTCAAACTAGAAAGATTGACATTTGTTGATCTAGTAACATTGCCATTTGTCAATCTTGTAACACTGTGATTTGTCAAAATATGCAGCTAAAAATCACTAGCACTACCTAATTTTTGCAACTAAGATTTAGTAATTAAGCATAGATTTCATTCATAGATTAAGCAGTTGCTCTTTATACAAACAAATCAACTCGATGGCTGAACCGACCAAACATTTCCCCAATTGTTGCCAACCACATATTGAAATAACTAGTTCAACTATATATACTAGCTATGTTTAAGTATGTTGTATAGTTCCAACACATCTATAGTCAGAATAACTGAAGAAAATAGCCCCTAAATACTACTACTACTACTACTACTACTACTACTACGGAGGGGCTTTGTACCGCTTCCGGCAGCCTCTCCTCTGCCGAGCGCACTCAGTAAGAGTAAGAGGAGGAGGACCCTACCGACAAGCTGGACAACTGCAATACGGTGCCTGCCACTGCTGCACCGTCAGCAACGCTCACCTTGAATGCCCTCTACCGCTCCAGACGAACCCTCTTGAAGCGGCGGGACTGCTCGTAGATCTCCTAATTCCTCACCTGTAACGCCCACGATGCGGCTATATCTCCCACGTGTCGAAGCACGACCTAGAGGCATAACTGCTTTGTAAGCAATGTCGCAAGTGGGGTAATCTTCACACAACCCATGTAATGAATAAGGAAAAGAGGTACATAGTTGGATTACACTCTCCACGTCACACAATAGCATAAATATCGTTACATTCATCGAGATACAATCAAGGTCCGACTATGTAACCAAAATAATGAACAACCCCAAATGCAACAAAGTCCCCGATCGCCCCAATTGGGCTCCACTACTGATCGTTTGGAAAAGGAACATAGTATCATCCTGAGTACTCATCGAACTCCCACTTGAGCTCAGTCGAATCTCCTGGAGCGGTATCATCGGTCCCTGCATCTGGTTTTGGAAGTAATCTGTGAGTCACGGGGACTCAACAATCTCACACCCTCGCGATCAAGCCTATTTAAGCTTATAGGTAGGGGTAAAAGGTATGATGTGGAGCTGCAGCAAGCACTAGCATATATGGTGGCTAACATACGCAAAAGAGAGCGAGAAGAGAAGGCAAAGGAACGGTCGGTAAACTATGATCAAGAAGTGATCCTAGATCAACCTACGTTCAAGCATAACACGAGACCGTGTTCTCTTCCCGAACTCCGCCGAAAAGAGACCATCACGGCCACACACTCTGTTGATTCATTTTAATTAAGTTAAGTTTAAGGTTTTCTACAACCGGACATTAACAAATTCCCATCTGCCCATAACCGCGGGCACGGCTTTCGAAAATTCAAAACCCTGCAGGGGTGTCCCAACTTAGCCCATCATAAGCTCGCCCGGTCAACGAAGGATATTCCTTCTCCCAAGACAACCCGATCAGACTCGGAATCCCGGTTACAAGACATATTGACAATGGTAAAACTAAACCAGCAAAGCCACCCGAATGTGCCGACAAATCCTGATAGGAGCTGGACATATCTCATTCTCAGGGCACACCGTATTGTCCAAACTTCCGGTAGGCCAGCCCAGAGTTGCCCCTGGTGGCCACCGGCGGCTGACAAGTTGGACCAACACTCAGAGGAGCATTGGCCCACGGGTTTAAAATATAGATGACCCTTGAGTCCGCAAAACCCAAGGGAAAAAAGGCTAGGTGGCAAAGGGTAAAACCAATGTTGGGCATTGCTAGAGGAGTTTTATTCAAGGCGAACTGTGAAGGGGTTCCCATTATAACCCAACCGTGTAAGGAACGCAAAATCAAGGAACATAACACCGGTATGACGGAAACTAGGGCGGCAAGAGTGGAACAAAACACCAGGCATAAGGCCGAGCCTTCCACCCTTTACCAAGTATATAGATGCACTAAAATAGACAAGATATAAGAATGATACCCCAACAATAATCATGTTCCAACAAGGAACAAACTCCAATCTTCACCTACAACTAGCAACGCTATAAGAGGGGCTGAGCAAAGCGGTAACACAGCCAAACAACGGTTTGCTAGGACAAGGTGGGTTAGAGGTTGACATGGAAATATGGGAGGGATGATAAGCAAGTGGTAGGTATCATAGCATAGGCATAGCAAAAGAGCGAGCATCTAGCAAGTAAAGATAGAAGTGATTTCGAGGGTATGGTCATCTTGCCTGCAAAGTTCTCCGAGTTGACGTTAGCTTGATCCTCCTAAGCGTACTCAACGGGCTCCTCAATCACGTACTCGTCTCCCAGATCTAACCAAGCAAGAACACAAGGAAAGGGAGACACAATCAACCACGTGCAATGCACAAACAACATGATGTAAAACATGGCATGACGTGCGGGATGTGATATGCGATGCACATGCATGTTTCGGAAAGGAAAGATTGAGCCTGGCCTCAACATGGAAAACCAAGAGTGCCACTGGAAAGAGGAGTTGATTTCGGTCGAAGTCGATATAAAGATCATCGGAATCGGATGCACGGTTTGCAAATGGCAAGCAAAACAATAATGGCACCGATCTGCGATTAACAACACGAGGCCACCTAAATGCATCAAGAACAACAAGCTACTGCACTCTAACATAGCAAGAAAATACATAGCAGGGTTCCACTCAAGATGCTTGACAAAAGATGAACACTGAGATACGGCTAATTCACACAATAGAAGGTTCAAAAACGGATGGCAAAAGTGCAAAAGATATCAGGTTACAGACTTAGGGAAAATAACAAAAAGTCAGGAATTTAACATCAGGAAGCAATGTTTAGAGCACGATAAAAACATGCTACGGGATCATAACATGGCAAAGCAAGGCCTGGCATGAAGCTACTCAAAGTATACAACAAAAGTCCCTTACTGACCATAAGCCAAAAGGGATCAGAAAATACAATGGCAACCATGTGAACATAGCAACTTTCGTTAACAGATTCAGACTTGGTAGAAAACTGGAACATGGCAAAACAGATATTAAGCAGGCATGTTTATGAGCTCGATGCACTCACCACAAGGTATTGCATGACAAATTAAGCATACACCCAGCAAGTAGACATGGAATAGAAGCTAAACATGGCAAGAGCAACCTCATATCATGCATGGATCAACTACAACAAGCTCAGAAAAAATGCTTAACACGTAAACATTCTGCCAGGAACATTTTATAGCAAAAGTAGAGCTCGATTGACTCAAGCTAGGGTGCTCCAAAATTGCAAACAAGGACATGTATGTATAGAGCACAACAATATCTACAAAACATCCTTACTGATCATGCTCAAAAGAGGCATGGATCACTCTGTAACAACATGAATACATGGCATAAAAATATTAACAGGGCAAAGACTTTGAAGATTTCTAAGTCCCTGAAATCAGCAACATTATGAGAGCTACTTTGCATGCTTGTGCTAGTCACCACCAAAATCACAAAAGTATATGGCATACAGCTTTGTAAAGATGGCATGGCATACTTCAAAACTCATGTAGGGCTCAAGTTCATAGGAGGCACACATCAATCATGGCAAAAATGACAAAAGTCCAATTACTGATAAGAATCTGAAACTAATATCAACTAGCACTCTTGAAACAACATTTAGGGCATAAAGATGAGCTCAAATGAACATGGTGCAATGGAGTTAAATGAAGTACTCGTGGGGCGAACAATTTGATATGCTACACGTCCAAAACGGAGCCACGGATGCAGAGTTATGATGCAATGAATTATGCATAAAAATACTGGGAGTTGGACAAAAAGTCAACCGCTAGGTTTTTTTTAGATCCAGATCCGGATCGGCACAGATGACGAGGCGCTCGCGCTGGAGTCGAGGAAGAGGGGCCCGAGGTCACTGGAGCAGGGGGAACGCCGGAGAGGAGGGTCGCGGGACGGCACCGGCGAGCTCCTACGGGGGCCCGGTTCGGGCTCACCCGGGCTGGAGGCGGAGAGGGCGGTGGCGCGCCACGTTGCAGTGCGTGATTGGCGGCGGCGGTGGTGTCCGGCACGGACGGACGTGTCTGGCCGCTCGGAGAGGAGCGGGGCTAGGTCTAGGGTTGGAAGGGATCCGAAATTTTCAGGAGAGAGGCCTTTTATAGGTAGAGGGAGCTAGGAGGCTCCAAATTGAGCATGGTTTTTGGCCACGCTATCGTGATCGAACGACCTAGATGATGGAGGAGGTTTAGGTGGGTTTTGGGCCACTTTGGAGGGGTGTTGGGCTGCAACACACACGATTCCTTTTCGGTTCCTCAGTTAACCGTTGGAGTATCAAACGAAGTCCAAATGGCACGAAACTTGACAAGCGGTCTACCGGTAGTAACCCAAGGCTGCTTGGCAAGTCTCGGTCCAATCCGAGAACGTTTAATACCCGCACACGGAAAGAGGTAGAAAGGGACACCGGAGGACATAGGAGCACTGGAATACAAAATGGACAACGGGGAAAATGCTTGGATGCATGAGACGAACATGTATGCAAATGCGATGCACATTATGACATGATATGAGATGCATGACAAAGACAAAAGCACACGGAGACAAAAACCTGACAACGAGGAAAATATCATAACTTAGTGCCGGAAATGGCAAGAGTTGGAATACAAATATGGCAAGTTACATACGGGGTGTTACAACACTCCACCACTACGAAAGGATCTTGTCCCGAGATCTAGGACTTGAAAAACTCCGGGTATTCGGAACGGAGGTGGTCCTCGCATTCCTAGGTGGCTTCACGGTCGGAATGATGTGACCACTTGACTTTCAGGAATTTGATAGACTTGTTGTGAGTCTTGCGCTCAGTTTCTTCAAGAATAGCAACGGGGTGCTCATGATAAGACATGTATTCCTGGATATCAATCTCTTCGAAGTTAACGGTGCGTTCAGGAGTCTTGAAACACTTGCCAAGCTGAGACACGTGAAACACATCGTGCACGTTTGCAAAGTTGGATGGAAGCTCAAGTTGATAGGCGAGATTGCCTCTTTTGCCACTGAGACAATCCTGGAGGTATATAGCTCTGCCAACTGAGCTGCTGTGATAGATTCTTTGATAGGAAGAAAATGAGCCACTTTAGTGAGCTTGTCGATGACAACGAAGATAGAATCATTGCCACACTTGGACTTTGGAAATCCAGTCACGAAGTCCATCTCAATATGGTCAAACTTCCATTCTGGAATGGAAAGAGGTTGGAGGATACTAGCTGGTCGTTGGTGTTCTACTTTCACTCTTTTGCAGACATCACATTCATTCACGAACTTAGCAATCTCGCGCTTCATTTGAATCCACCAATACGACTGCTTGAGTTCATGGTACATCTTTGTACTTCAAGGATGAATAGAGAGGAGTGAATTGTGAGCCTCGTTCATAATGACTTTACGAAGGTCACCTTTAGGAACAACAATGCGATCCTCGAAGAATAGAGTAGCCTTGTCATCAAGGCGATAGCACTTGTACTTGGGTTGACTCTTGGAAATCCCAATCTTCACCTTCTTCAACATAGCATCAAGAAGTTGAGCCTCACGAATTTGATCTTCCAAAGTAGGAGAGACTTGGAGGTTGGCAAGGAATCCTTGAGGAACAACTTGGAGATTAAGTTTGAGGAAAGCTTCACAAAGCTCTGGTTGGTGAGGCTTGATAATCAAACTGTTGCAGTAAGCCTTCCTGCTCAGTGCGTCAGCAATTACATTGGCCTTGCCTGGAGTATATTCAATACTCGGATTATACTCTTGAATCATTTCGACCCAACAAGTCTACCTAAGGTTTAGGTTTGGCTGAGTGAAGATGTACTTGAGACTCTTGTGATCAGTGAAGATGTCCACTTTCCTTCCCAACAAGAGATGTCTCCATGTTAAAAGAGCATGGACAACTGCCGCCAACTCGAGGTCATGAGTGGGGTAGTCCTTTTCGTTGGGCTTCAATTGGCGAGAGGTATAGGCAACAACTTTCTTCTCTTGCATCAACACTGCACCGAGACCATGAAGGGAAGCATCACAGAAAACTTCAAACGGTTTGGATTCATCAGGAGGAGTCAGAACTGGAGCAGTGACTAACTTCTCTTTGAGGGTGTTGAAAGCAATGTCACATTCAGGCGACTAGACATACTTCACATGCTTCTGGAGAAGGTTGGAAAGAGGATTCACGATCTTTGAGAAGTTCTCAATGAACCTTCGACAATAGCTTGCGAGCCCAAGGAAGCTGCTGAGTTGCTTCACATTCTGAGGCAGTTCCCAATTCACAATTGCAGACACCTTCTCAGGATTTATAGCTATGCCCTTGGCGGAGATGATATGCCCAAGGTAGAGAACCTCATCCAGCCAAAACTCGCACTTTGAAAACTTCGCATAGAACTGATGTTCTCTGAGTTTATCCCGCACCAATCTCAAGTGCTTGGCATGATCCTCCTTATTCTTGGAAAAGACCTAAATGTCATCGAGGTAGACCAAGACGAAGTCTTTTGTGTAGGCGTTGAAGATGAAGTTCATCATGCGAGAGAATGTTGGAGGAGCACTGACAAGACCGAAAGACATGACAGTGTATTCATATGAACCATAGCTTGTTCTGAAAGCTGTCTTGGGGATATCTTCTTCACGAATGTGAATCTAATGATAGCCCATACGGAGGTCAAGCTTGGAGAATACTTGAGCACCTCTGAGTTGTTCGAAAAGCTCGTTGATGTTGGGAAGTGTGTACATGTTCCTTATGGTCTTCTTGTTCAATGGACGGTAGTCGACACAAAGTCGGTCCGTTCCATCGTTCTTCTTGATGAAAAGAACAACACAACCCCGTGGAGAAGAACTTGGTCGGATGAGACCCATACGCTTTTGAATATCGAGTTGCTTCTTCAGCTCCTTCAACTCTTCAGGTCCAAGCTTGTAAGGACGTTTGCAAACAGGTTCCATGCCAGGCTCAAGATCGATGACAAATTCAACTGGCTAGTGAGGAGGCATTCCTGGGAGCTCTTCTAGAAAGACGTCCTGATATTCACAAACTACTGGAATCTGAGAGATGGCATCCAGCTCGCCCTTCTCATTGAGAGAAAACAGTCGGATGGTATTATCATGAGCGGCAAAGACGATTACATCCTTAGATGAATGTGTCAATTGAATCTGCCTGGCAGCACAATCAAGCTGAGCCTTGTGCTTAGAAAGCCAATCCATTCCTTGAATAAGATCAATATCCGAGTTACCAAGGACCATTGGATAAGAAAGGAACTAATAGTCACCCAACATGATAGAAACTTCCCGAACCACGTAGCTTGCGTGCAAGCATTTACCCGGTGAGACAACTGCTAACGGTCTATGCAAATCTTGGAAAGCCAACTCATGTTTAGATGCAAATGGTCTCGAGATGAAACAATGCGATGCACCAGTGTCAAAGAGAACTTTTGCAGGAATATCGTTAATAGGAAGGTTACCCATAATCACATCTGACGAGTCCTCTGCCTGAGCTGCGTTCATCATGTTGACCTTTGCAAACTTGGGATTATGCTTGACCACTGCGGTGCTAGCAGATCTCACAGGAGGAGGATGAGGAAGGCGCCTCTGATTGAAGCATTTGTTGGCATAGTGACCCTTCTGCTGACACTTGTTGCACGTGACCTCTTAAAGCGGACGGTGATACAGAGCACTTGATCTTGGAGCATGAGACGAAGTCTTGTTCTGAAAGCCTGGGTTGGGTGGGTGGGAAGATCCATTTCCACCTTTGCTCGTTTGCTAATAAGGCTGACGGAACGGAGGAGGAGGAGGCAACCAATACTTTTGCTTCTTAGTTGCCACTTGAGTTGAGGAGAAGGAGTTGCATCCCTGACTCGTTTCTTGGAAGCATTGCACTTGAGTTGAGCAGTCTCTTGCTTTAGTGTCATGTTGTAGAACTCATAGTACTTCTGCGGCTCAAAAAGCACGAGAGATAGTTGGAGATCTTCTCTGAGGCCACCTCTGAACTAATAAATCATGCTCTTCTCGTCAGGGACGTCTTGCTTAGCAAAACGAGCGAGATTTTGGCACATGATGTTATACTGGTAAACAGACAAGCTGCCTTGCTTCAGGTTGCGGAATTCCTCACACTTGCTCTCAACAACACTCTAAGGAATGTGGTGAGCTTTGAAGTCTTGATGGAATTCATCCCAGGTAATCACACGACCTCCTCTGGAATCTTTGTATTGCTGATACCATTCTGCAGCTTGGTCTTTGAGTTGGAATGAGGCAAACTTGACAAAGTCCTCAGGCCTGACGTTGCTGCACTCGAAATGCTTGCAGATATCCACGAGCCAATCATCAGCGTCTGTTGCCTCGACACAGTTACTGAAGGTCTTTGGCTGGTTAGCGAGGAACTGGTTGAGTGTAGCAAACTGATTCTGATTGTTGCCATGGCCTTGATTTCCTTGGTTGCGCTCTTGCCAGAGTTGCATGATCAGCTGCGTGTTGGCATTGGTAGCGGCCATCACAGCTTGCCATGCCTCCGGAGGTGGAGGTGGTGGAGGCGGTTTAGGATGCTGATGCGTTGGAGGAGCCATCCTGAAGAGGGTGATATCCGTTAGCATCATGACAGACATATATTCAAGCTGAATCAAATGGATCGAAATTGCAACATATAGTCTTAACATCCGAACAAAATGAACGAATGCATTCCAATTGAAATGGTCACACTTCCATAAATTGAGAAGCCACTTAGATAGAGGTAGAAGAATAAAACATCAAGGTATGGACAAGAACAAATACTTGGTGAGCATTACCCAATCACAAACCAAATATCCGCGGAAGAAATACTAGAGCTACAAGAATTCCCACCTATGAAACTCCCGAACCTTTCCGGTTATGCAATCAGGTGTTGGGGATATAGGGGAAGCATAATATCTCACCCAAATCTAGCAAATCACACATCCAGCTGTATCCATCCTTCAACACATAACTAAGAAACCTTCGGAAATCATTTACCTCAACCTTCGAAAAGCATCCGTTATACGAGTTATGGCAATACTCCCGAACTCCCGCCCTAGTACTGGGTGGCGTCGAGGTTATCTCACCAACAACTGCATAAAAGAGATTTTCGATGTCGGCACAACTCAGGTATTCCAGAATTGCAACGGTAAAATTGTGACGACAAAACCTCGGAGCTCAACTCCCCGGGACACTGCCAAAACCCCTAAATGTCAGGAGGCACCAAGAACAATGTTCTCGTCACAAAACCATCGGAACGATTCCAAGATACCCGCGTGATCCTAATTTTTTTTAGTGAAATTCGAGAAGAGAAGAGTCAAAACTCTACGTCAGGATGCCTCACCAGAGCGACGAAGGGACTGAGGAGTAAAAAGAATCCTACTCTCCGATATATATAATCCTAAATTACTCAAAACTTTTTTTCTTGACTCAACAATGCTAGCGATTCGATCAACCAGGAGGCTCCTAAGTCGGGGAAGGATCTGATTACCAACTTGTAACGCCCACGATGCGGCTATATCTCCCACGTGTCGAAGCACGACTTAGAGGCATAACACTCGCCATGTCACACAATAGCATAAATATCATTACATTCATCCAGATACAATCAAGGTATGACTACGGAACCAAAATAAAGAACAACCCCAAATGCAACAAAGTCCCTGATCGCCCCAACTGGGCTCCAGTACTGGTCATCTGGAAAAGAAACATAGTTACTTCCTGAGTCCTCGTCGAACTCCCACTTGAGCTCAGTAGAATCTCCTGGAGCGGTATCATCGGTCCCTGCATTTGGTTTTGGAAGTAATCTATGAGTCACGGGGACTCAGCAATCACACACTCTCGTGATCAAGACTATTTAAGCTTATAGGTAGGGGTAAAAGTTATGATGTGGAGCTGCAGCAAGCACTAGCATATATGGTGGTTAACATACACAAAAGAAAGCGAGAAGAGAAGGCAAAGGCACAGTCGGTAAACTATGATCAAGAAGTGATCCTAGATCAACCTACGTTCAAGCATAACACGAGAACGTGTTCTCTTCCCGGACTCCGCTGAAAAGAGACCATCACGGCCACACACTCTGTTGATTCATTTTAATTAAGTTAAGTTTAAGGTTTTCTACAACCGGACATTAAAAAATTCCCATCTGCCCATAACCGCGGGCACGGCTTTCGAAAGTTCAAAACCCTGCAGGGGTGTCCCAACTTAGCCCATCATAAGCTCTCACAGTCAACGAAGGATATTCCCTCTCCCGAGACAACCCGATCAGACTCGGAATCCCGGTTACAAGACATCTCGACAAATGGTAAAACTAAACCATGAAAGCCACCCTAATGTGCCGACAAATCCCGATAGGATCTGCACATATCTCGTTGTCAGGGCACACCGGATTGTCCGAACTTCCGGTAGGCCAGCCCAGAGTTGCCCCTGGTGGCCACCGGCGGCTCACAAGTTGGACCAACACTCAAAGGAGCACTGGCCTGAGGCTTTAAAATAATGATGACCCTTCAGTCCGCGAAACCCAAGGGAAAAGAGGCTAGGTGGCAAATGGTAAAACCAATGTTGGGCATTGTTGGAGGAGTTTTATTCAAGGCGAACTGTCAAGGGGTTCCCATTATAACCCAACCGTGTAAGGAACGCAAAATCATGGAACATAACACCGGTATGACGGAAACTAGGGCGGCAAGAGTGGAACAAAACACCAGGCATAAGGCTGAGCCTTCCACCCTTTACCAAGTATATAGATTCATTAAAATAGACAATATATAAGAATTATATCCCAACAATAATCATGTTCCAACAAGGAACAAACTGCAATCTTCACCTGCAACTAGCAACACTATAAGAGGGGCTGAGCAAAGCGGTAACATAGCCAAACAACGGTTTGATAGGACAAGGTGGGTTAGAGGTTGACATGGAAATATGGGAGGCATGATAAGCAAGTGGTAGGTATCGTAGCATAGGCATTGCAAAAGTGCGAGCATCTATCAAGCAAAGATAGAAGTGATTTCGAGGGTATGGTCATCTTGCCTGCAAACTTCTCCGAGTTGATGTTAGCTTGATCCTCGTAAGCATACTCAATGGGCTCGTCGATCACGTACTCATCTCCCGGCTCTACCCAAGCAAGAACACAAGCAAAGGGAGACATAATCAACCATGTGTAATGCACAAACAACATGATGCTAAACATGGCGTGATATGCGATCCACATGCATGTTTCGGAAAGGAAAGATTGAGCCTGGCCTCAACTTGGAAAAGAAAGAGTGCTACTGGAACAAGGAGTTGATTTTGGTCGAAATTGATATAAAGATCACCGGAATCGGATGCACTGTTTGCAAATGGCAAGCAAAACAATAATGGCACCGATCTGCGATTAACAGCATGAGGCCACCTAAATGCATCAAGAACAACAAGCTACTACACTCTAACATAGCAACAAAATACATGGCAGGGATCCACTCAAGATGCTTGACAAAATGTGAACACTGAGCTACGGGTAATTCACACAATAGCAGGTTCAAACAAGCATGGCAAAAGTGCAAAAGATATTAGGTTACAGACTTTGTGAAAATAACAAGTCAGGAATTTAACATCACGAAGCAATGTTTAGAGCACGATGACAACATGCTACAGGATCATAACATGGCAAAGCAAGGCATGGCATGAAGCTACTCAAAGCATACAACAAAAATCCCTTAGTGACCATAAGCCAAAAGGGATCAGAAAATACAATGACAACCATGTGAACATAGCAACTTTTGTTAACAGATTCAGGCTTAGTAGTAAATTGGAACATGGCAAAACAGATGTTAAGTAGGTATGTTTACGAGCTCGATGCACTCACCAAAAGGAATTGCATGACAAAATAAGCATACACCCAGCAAGTAGACATGGCATAGAAGCTAAACATGGCAAGAGCAACCTCATAGAATGCTTGGATCAACTGCAACATGCTCGACAAAAATGCTTGACACGTAAACATTCTGCCAGGAACATTTTATAGCAAAAGTAGAGCTTGATTGACTCAAGCTAAGACGCTCCAAAATTCCAAACAAGGACATGGATGGATAGAGCACAACAATATCTACAAAACATCCTTAATGATCATGATCAAAAGAGGCCTGGATCACTCTGTAACAACATGAATACATGGCATAAAAATATTAATAGGGCAAAGACTTAGAAGATTTCGAAGTCCCTGAAATCAGCAACATTATGAGGGCTACTTTGCATGCTTGTGCTAGTCACCATAGAGATCACAAAAATACATGGCATACACCTCTGTAAATATGGCATGGCAAACTTCAAAACTCATGTAGGGCTCAAGTTCATAGGAGGCACACATCAATCATGGCAAAAAGGGCAAAAGTCCAATTACTGATAAGAATCTGAAACTAACATCAAATAGCACTCTTGCAACAGAATTTATGGCATCAAGATGAGCTCAAATGAACACGGTGCAATGGAATGAAATGAAGTACTCGTCGAGACCAACAATTTGATATGCTACACGTCCTAAACGGAGCCAAGGATGCAGAGTTATGATGCGATGAAATATGCATAAAAATACTGGGAGTTGGACAAAAAGTCAACGGATGATGAGGCGCTCACCGGAGTTCTGCCGGAGTCGAGGAAGAGGGGCCCGAGGTCGCCGGAGCAGGGGGGACGCCGGAGAGGAGGGTCGCGGGACGGCACCGGCGAGCTCCTGCGGCGGAGAAGAGACGAGGAGGCGCGGGGGCGGTGACGGGCTTCGGGGGGCCCGGTTCGGGCTCGCCCGGGCCTGCGGCGGAGAGGGCAGCAGCGCGCCACTTGGCAGCGCGTGATTGGCGGTGGCGGTGGCGTCCGGCGCGGACGGACGTGTCCGGCCGCGCGGAGAGGAGCGTGGCTAGGTCTAGGGTTGGAAGGGATCCGAAATTTTCGGGGGAGAGGCCTTCTATAGGTAGAGGTTGCTAGGAGGCTCCAAATTGAGCATCGTTTTCGGCCACGTGATCGTGATCGAACGACCTAGATGATGGAGGAGGTTTAGGTGGGTTTTGGGCCACTTTGGAGGGGTGTTGGGCTGCAACACACACGAGGCCTTTTCGGTTCCTCGGTTAACCGTTGGAGTATCAAATGAAGTCCAAATGGCACGAAACTTGAGAGGCGGTCTACCGGTAGTAACCCAAGGCCGCTTGGCAAGTCTCGGTCCAATCCGAGAATGTTTAATACCCGCACAGGAAAAGAGGTAGAAAGGGACACCCGAGGACATAGGAGCGCCGGAATGCAAAACGGACAACGGGGAAATGCTCGGATGCATGAGATGAACAGGTATGCAAATGCGATGCACATGATGACATGATATGAGATGCATGACAAAAACAGAAGCACACGGAGACAAAAACCCGAAAACAAGGAAAATATCATAACTTAGTGCCGGAAATGGCAAGAGTTGGAATACAAATATGGCAAGTTACATACGGGGTGTTACATCACCTCTACGTCAGCTTGTGTTGCGGCCACGACTGCGGTAAGGTTCTTTGAGTGCTCGACAAGGTGCTCCTCCTCCTCCCGCTGGAACTCAATGTAGCGCGCAAGGTCACTGATGCACGTGCGGGACTCCACCTCCGCCTCCCACCTTCGGCCGGCGCTGGTGGAGTAGGTGAGAATCCCAGCGGTCGACGGTGGTCTTGTGGCCACGGCGGCCGATGATGGAGTGGCGGCCACGACCACCACCTCCTGCATTCAGGCCGTAGTGGCGGAGCGGGTGGTGGCCACGGTGGAAAGCAATGGGGTGGCAGTCACGATGGCCACCTCCTGGCGGTGGAGTGGGCGATGGCCCTGGCTTTCAACGATGGTGTGGCGGCAACCGCTGCCGGCAACAGCTGCCGACGGGCAGCGACGACGGAGCATGTGGTGGGTGTTCTGTGCACACCCAACAGGGACACAAAACACACTACACTACGCTAGGGAATGCCCTGCCGCCGTGGTGTAGCCTCCTAGCTAGAGCTGTCTTTTGATGATGGCGGAGTGGCTGAGCGATGACGACAGACCGGCGCCATTAGCAGTTGTGAGAGAAGCAGACGAGATGAGCTACAGGGAGGGAGGGGAAAATGTGATGCATGACTCGCCAGCCCTGAGGGTTTATATTAGGCTGGTAAGCATTGGGATTTCGGGGGATTTCACCTAGTCGGACGGGAAGCTTGCACGGGAACCTGTGCGGTTGCGCGAGAACGGGCTCACCACCGTTTGGCCAAAAGAACACCCCTGCGTGCTGCTCAAGCTTACGCTCAAAGCCGTTTGTGGCAGTGGGGTGACAAGACGTGCGAGAGGAGGACGAAAGGACACGTACACATATAGTTAATAAAAAATGTTTGCGATTAAATTACCTACTATACCCCCATCCTGGTTTATAAGCAGGATTTAACTAATAAAATACGAATGCATGTTGCCAAAGATTGTATTGTTGGAATCGTATTTGAACATAGTTTCCAATTATATAATTTTTGTAACACGCATTAAAAATTTGTTGGTTAAATTTAATTTCAAAATATGGCACAAAAAATAAAGGGGACTAATAGATATAGAAGATCAGACGACATATTAGTAGCAATCGTCTGTATTATTATTGGTCTTCGCACACATTTCTGATTACGGACCTGTTTGTCGCGTATCACACACATCTTGTTCAGTTGAACCGTTTCTATTGTGTTGACCAATCACACACAGTTCATCCTAGTTAACTGTTTGCCGTATATCACACACACCCTCATCTGGCTGCCCGTTTCTGTTGTTGTGCATCATTGCAAATAGTTCTTCCGAATTAACCGTTTGCCACTCAAACAATGCAGGGGAAGTGATACGTTTCCAATGTATCTATAGTTTTTGATTGTTCAATGTTGTTATATTATCACCCTTGGATGTATTATAATCATTTTATAGTCATTACATATCATTTTTTGGGTACTAACCTATTGACATAGTGCCAAGTGCCAGTTGCTGTATTGACCAGAAGACACCCTATGGGCCAAGGCAGCGCCTGGGGGTGCTCCGAGTGGAGCACAACCCACTAGGGCGTGCCAGGAGGCCCATGCGTGACCTGTTGGGGTTTGCCCACCTCGGGTGCCCCCCGGACCGCCTCTTTGCTCTATAAATACCCCAATATTCTAGAAACCCTAGGGGAGTCGACAAAAATCAATACCAGCCGCCGCAGAGTCTAGAACCACCAGATCCAATCTAGACACCATCCTGGATGGGTTCACCACTTCCATTGGTGCCTCTCCGATGATGCGTGAGTAGTTCTTTGTAGACCTTCGGGTCCTTAGTAGTTGGTTAGCTTCCTCTCTCTCGTTTGATTCTCAATACAATGGTCTCTTGGAGACCCATTTGATGTAACCCTTTTTGCGGTGTGTTTGTTGGGATCAGATGAACTTTGAGTTTATGGTCAAATCTATCTTTTTATATCCATGAAAGTTATTTTAGTTTCTTTGATCTCTTATACGCATTATTGCTTATAGCCTCGTATTTCTTCTCCGATATTTTTGTTTTGTTTGGCCAAATTGATCTATTTATCTTGCAATGGGAAGAGTTGCATTGTAGTGGGTTCAATCTTACGGTGCTTGATCCCAGTGACAGAAGGGGAACCGAAACATATGTATTGGTGCTACTAAGGATAAAACAATGGGCTCTGTCTCTACATAGATAGATCTTGTTTACATGATGTCATCATTCTTATTGCATTACTCCGTTACTCCATGAAATTAATACACTAGATGCATGCTGGATAGCGGTCGATGTGTGGAGTAATAGTAGTAGATACAGGCAGGAGTCGGTCTACTAATCTTGGATGTGATGCCTATGTAATGATCATTACCTGGATATCGTCATGATTATTTGAAGTTCTATAAATTGCCCAACAGTAATTTTTTTACCCATCGTTTGCTATTTTTCTCGAGAGAAGCCACTAGTGAAACTTACGCCCCCTGGGTCTCTTTCTCATATTATTTGGCTTTGCGATCTACTCTTCCTTTGCTTTTATTTGGAGATCTATTAAACCAAAAATACAAAAAAATACCTTGTTGCATTTTATTCTTATTTATTTTATTTGGCGTTCGATCTATCAATCTACTACAATTTTATTAATGCCTATTTGCCAATCTTGGGGTGCCGCTACCCGAAAGGGATTAAAAACCCCTTTTATACGTCGGGTTGCGAGTATTTTTATTTGTGTGCATGTGTTGTTTACGTTGTGTTGCATGGTTCTCCTACTGGTTCGATAACTTTGGTTTCGTCACTAAGGGAAATACCTACTGCCGCTATGCTACATCATCCCTTCCTCTTTGGGGTAACACTGACGTAGCTTCAAGCCACCATCAAAAGGAATTTCTGGCGCCGTTGCCGGGGAGGATCTTCAACATATACCTGGTTCCTAATCACAAATCTCATCTCCTCACAATTTACATTATTTTCCATTTTCCACTCATTTTCCTCTCCCCCACTTCACAAAAAATTTCCGTTTTTATTCGGCCCTTTTTTGTCCGTCGTTCTCTTTGTTTGCAAGTCCTGATGGCTAGCATGTCTACTCCTCCTTTGTCACCAGACTTTCAAGTCCTATACTTCAAGCAAAGACAATGAGAAAATTTGAAAGATGCTTGGTATAGGCTTATGAAATCCTATCGTATTTGCAATTCAAAGGGGGATGCAAAGATCTTGCTCCATAATTTTTACATAGGATTGGCTTTGCATCATAGACAACTCTTAGATTTTGCCGCCAAAGGGAATTTTCTTGAGCTTGATGCTAATGCTGCCTATAAAATTTTAGAAGGAATTTTGGGGGTTGCTCCTCAAAAGAAGGGGTTTTCTTTCACCCCAGAGGGAGTTCAAATGTTATATAAACTTGGTGATTTGCATAAACATATGGTTGAATGACAATAATATAATGAACCCCTCAAACATCTGAATGGTAGTATCAATCGCATGAATACCTTGATTATTCTTTGCAACAAGCGATTGGATTTTAAGATCTAAAGATGGTTTCTTTTCCACAGAATTTATGGAAGCATAAAGAGCCTCCTGGGTTCGAGAAAACCCTAAGAAAAGTTGCCAGAACTACTTATAACCAAACTTAGATCCTTGCTTTATGCCTGGCTAAGGGCGTAAAACTATAGCGCTCGTTGGGAGGCAACCCAATGAATAAAATTTATTTTTGCTTTTTGCATTCTGTTCTTGAGTGTTTGCACAATTATGCTACTGTTATGATTTTTTTGTGTTTTAATTAGTGTTTGTGCCAAGTAAATCCTTTAGGATCTTCTTGGGTGATAGTTGTTTGATCTTGCTGAAAAAAACGTTTGCACTGACGAAAATAATTTTCATTCTTAAACAGAGAGTGGTAAAATACCAATTCCTTTTGCAGTAGATTAATATACAAATTCCCTAGGTAGTCCTAATTTTTCAGAGTTTTTGGAGTTACAGAAGTATTTGAAACATCTAGATTTCTACAGACTGTTCTATTATTGACAAATTTTGTTTTCTTTGCGTTGTGTGCTTGTTTTGATGGCACTATGGTTTTCTGTGATGAATGTTTGCCATAGAAGAGTTGTAAGATAGTAGATATAATGCAAGAAAAAAATATGAATTGGTTTACTACATCACTTATAATAGTGATTTGTTTTCTTATACTAACGGATCTCAGCCAGCTTTTGTTGAGTTTTGTGTGATTGAAATTTTCAAGTTTTGGGTTATCTTACGATGGATGAAGTAATAAGGAGTAAGAAGAGCCTAAGCTTGGGGATGCCCCAGCATCCCAAACTATTATCCAAAAGAGGGCAAGCAACTAAGGTTGGGGATGCCCCAAGTGGCATCCCCTCTTTCTTCTAACGACCATTGGTATTTTACTCGAAGCTATATTTTTATTCGTCACATACTATGTGCTTTGCTTGGAGCACCTTGTATGATATGAGTTTTTTCTTTTCTTATTTTCTGTTTTAAGTATTCATCCCTTGCTGGACAAACCTATTTGAGAGAGTGAAAATTATGTCATGACTTTTTAGAATTGCTGTCTATGCTTCACTTAATTTTTTCATGAGCTATGGACTTGCTCTAGTGTTTCACTTATATCTTTTTGAGCACGGTGTGCTTTAGTATTTTTGAAGAAAATGCTCTCTTGCTTCACTTAGATTTATTCTAGAGTTATTAAAATTTACAAGAAATTCTCTATTACTCCACTTAAATTAATTTGAGAGAAAGAAATATTATGCTAATGATGTTCACTTATATTTGTTTGAGCTTATCAAAAGCAACACATCAAAATTAGTCTCAAAGTGATAGATATCCAAGAAAGATATAATAAAAACTTTCATGAAGATCATTGGACAAAATAAACTTGATTCTTAGTAATAGTTTTGAGATATGATGATGTGATATGTGAGTCATGTTGATGAGTAATTATGCTTTAGTAAGAATATTGGTGTTAAAGTTTGTGATTCCCAATGCAAGGACGAAAGTCAATAATTATGCAATGAAATTATATCCTACTCGTGGTGCATTATTCGGTGTTAATTATGCTTAATGCTCGCTTATGAGATTATTCATTTCTTGGTTGGTCGCTTCTCAATCTTTTGCTAGCCTTCATTTTGCACTAAGTATGATCACTACTTGTGCATTCAAAAACCTTTAAACCAGTTTTGCCACATGAGTCCACTATATCTACATATATGCAGTATTATTTTACCGTTCTAAGAAAATTTGTATGTGCCATCTCTAATTTTCAAAATAAAGTTCTCTTTTGTGTGTTCGTACCGTTCATGGAGCGGTGAGGGGTGGCTAATATTTTCCATGCTAGATTTGTTATTCTCAAGATGAGTGTTTATTGACTTGTCATTGCACGAGAGTAAGGCAAAGGTATTAGGGATGCCTAGTCCCGAAATGAAAATTGAATTTACTTTATGTTATCAAATAATAAATTCCTTGGCAAGTGTTGGTATGGGAGGCACCCGTCGATACGGTTAGCCATGGAAAGTGAAGGTATGGTGGAAAAGGAAAACACTTTATTTTCTGTTTGGGAACCGCCTATGATATATCTAGCATGGTAAGTGCTGGGAACTCTAAGTCGTTTTCATTGGTGGGAAAGACACACCTCCCAAAATGTTTTATCTCTAAGTTTTTTTCTTTGAGCTCTGGCACCTCTACAAATCCCTACTTCCCTTTGTGAAGGGCCTTTCTTTTGCTTTATGCTTTTTTTACTTTGAATTTGAGTCTCCATCTTCTCTTATAAAAGCATCAACTAGGAGGCATTATGAACATACTTGAGTATTGGGTGTAGTTAATATGCGAGTGTGTTTCATGAATGGATCAATGATTGAGCATGATGGTCTAGGGATAGCTTATTTTAGCATTGATATTTTGAAAGACATGGTTGCTTGTTGATATGCTTGAGTATTTAAGTTATCATGTCAAATCTAGGCTATTGCTTTGAACAAAATAAAAGTCCAAATGTCCATGCTATAAAGAAAAGAATATCAGATGACATGTTAGGCAGCATTCCACATCAAAAATTCTGTTTTTATCACTTACCTACTCGAGCATGAGCAGGAGTTAAGCTTGGGGATGCTGATATGTCTCCAACGTATCTATAATTTTTGATTGTGCCATGTTGTTATATTATCAATCTTGGATGATTTATAATCATTTTATAGTCAATTTATTTCATTTTTTGGTACTAACCTATTGATGTAGGGCCAAGTGCCAGTTGTTGTTTTCTGCATGTTTTTTACATCGCAGGAAATCATTACCAAACGGAGTCCAAATGCAACAAAACTGTACAAATATTTTTTATGGACCAGAAGACATGCAATGGGCAAAGGCAAGGGTTGGGGTGCTCCGAGGGGAGCACAACACACTAGGGCGCGCCAGGAGGCCCAGGCGTGCCCTGGTGGTTTATGCCCACCTCGGTTACCCCCCGGACCGCCTCTTTCCTCTATAAATACCCCAATATTCCAGAAACCCTAGGGGAGTAGACAAAAATAATTCCAGCCGCCATAGAGTCCAGAACCATCAGATCCAATCTAGACACCATCAGGGAGGGGTTCACCACTTCCATTGGTGCCTATCCGATGATGCGTGAGTAGTTCTTTGTAGACCTTTGGGTCCTGTCGGTGGTTGGGTGCGACATATGCCAATGGATGGCTTATCATGGTGGGAGTGAATAGAACGTCGCCGGTGCCTTGAAGCGGGATGAGGCGTAGGCGCGTACGCTGGCGTACTTTACCCAGGTTCAGGGCTCTCCTAGGATATAACACCCCTAGTCCTGCTCTGCGGTGTCTCCGCATGATCACTAAAGCACTAGTGAGTACAATGGTGCTCCTCGAGCTATATGCTAGAGGTAGAAGAAGGCAAGGCTTGCTCTCCTCTCCCCCTAGGTGTGAGTCTAATTCTAACAGGTTCCATCCCCTAGCATGGGTGTCCTGGGGGGTTTATATAGGCCTACCCCCCAGGAGTACAACAGCAACTTGGCTGGGTGTGGGACCCGGCTATCAGTCTCTCTGGTTGCCGGCTTCTCCGCTGACTGCCTGGGCCCACCGCCTGGTGGGCCCTGCTGGCTGGTCTGGTACGGAGCCGATAGGCCGCCCCCGCCGCCCACGGGTCTTGCCGGCTACGGATTATTGTTGTCGTGATGCTAATGGCGCTTTCTTGGTCAGGGGGCCGTCTTACAGTCCCACCGCCTTGTGGGGGATCACTGTAGCCACCCCGTGTCTTATCTGGTTAATGGTGCGTGGGGCCCCAAGGAAGGAACAGGCCGACTGCTGGGAGCCGGCTTGCCTCGGTCCGACTGGTGAGGCGCCCGCCGTATCCCGGGCTCTCGCTGACCGGCAGGGCACGTCGTCCTCGGGCCGTACCAACAAGCGGTCATGGGAACTGGGCTTCGCCTGTCAGGAATGATGTCAAGGGAGGAGTGGCAATAGTGCTGCGCCGGACGGAGATCTCCGCCTGGACGGAGCATTGTATTCACGCTCGTCCTTGGATGTGGGGGATGGGCCGCACTGCGGCCACTCCGCATCCTGTCTTCTTAATGGGGGGCGTAGACTTTGAGGGCGTCATGGGCCGACTGCTAGGAGCTGGCCTCTCTGGAGGCCATCTGCTAGGAGTGAACATGTCTTGGAGCCGCCTTCTCGAACGTGACCGCCTTCCGGGAGTCGGCCGCCCGGCCAGCCGGCTACCAGGAGGCGGAGCTCTATCTCGACCTCTTGAGGGGCGCAGCCGGCCCCGATGTCTTGAAAGGTTCGGTGGCTCGGGTTAGGCTACCCGTGGCCCATTACTCCGATAGTATCCCCCGAAGCTGGTGAGGCGCCGCGGCTGATGTGCCAAGGAGCCTCAATAGTTTCCTCCTCCTGGTGCTCTGAAGGAAGCCTCGCCCGACTCCTGGGAAGATGGTTGGTAGGAGTCAGATACGTCTAGTCGGATCGTCCTGGAATTCGAATGCATCGGCGGGAACCAGGTGGCGTGCTAGCTAAGATTCTCGACTCGCCGCCTATCATGGGCACGCCACGTGGTGCCAGCCAGCTGGGCCAGTCTGCGAGCCCATGTGCGCGATGGGACGCGCCCGCAGGCTGGGCCCGCCACCATCGGGCCTCGGAGCATGAGCGAATCCGCTGCGGCCGAGGTAGGCGGTTGTGCTTCCCCGCGGAGATACTACACGCAGTAACCCGCGCGAACAAGGTGGGGGCGTGGGGTCATGGGCATAGTTAATCCCGCGATCCCACGCCTGCCCCCTCGGCTTCATATCCCGTAGGCTATAAGTAGGGGAAGGGGAGGGAGCGGTGGAGCACGCGTGCCCCTCCACCCCATCGTCGCCTCCTTCTTGTTCCTCTCACCGCAGTGCCCCCGAGCCACGCCGAAGTGCTGCCGTAGCTCGTCCTCGTCGAGCTCGTCCACCCAAGCCCTCCTTACTCGACCCATTCCCATCTCCCTCACCATGTCCCCTCTTTGTCAATCTCTCCATGGCGCGCGAGCGAGGAGGAGACTGGGATGGGTCCAAAATCAATGAGGACCACATTAATTTCCTCCGCGAGACGTGACGTCTTCCCGGAGCGGGCCTCGTGAAGGCACGCGTGACGCCAAAGGGGGTGATCTCACCGGCGCCGAAAGAAGGCAAGCGGGGCGTCTTCCGCTCACACATCATCCCCGGCTTCGGCCTGTCATCGAGGGACTTCCTCTGCTCGTTTCTTGAGTTCTACCACCTCCAACCCCATCACATCACGCCGAACACCATGATGCTCCTGGCTGCCTTCGCCACGTTGTGTGAAGGCTACCTCGGCATCCTCCCCACCATCGAGCTGTGCGGAGCTTTCTTCTACACCAAGCTGGGCACCTCTGTCCAGGAGGTGGCTGCCCAATGTGGCGCCTTCGTCGCAGTTCGCCGACCATCGCCGATGAACGCCTTCCCCACCATCAAGCTGCCACAGTCAGTCAAGATGTGGCAGCAATCCTACTTCTACGTGGAGAACGCGGACCCAGTCACCGACTTCATCAACCTGTCGAGCCCCAGGCCAGCTAGGGCTACAAGCCGAAGCCGGTATCAGCAGACGGCGCCGCCTCCATCCAACGGCTCCGGGAGCTGACCGAGACCGAAGGCCTCAAGGCGTCCGACTTGCTGGTCGCCTTCGTCGAGCGCCGAGTTCTCCCGCTCCAAGGTCGGCCGCACCTTATTAGTCGGATGAGCGGGCATCGCGACCCGTGCCGGCTAAGCACCAAGGAGATGCCGGCTGCCGAGGTTGCAAACTTGGCGAACGAGATCTCCGACCTCAAGCTGGAGGGGTCTTGGAGCTTCGGCAAGCGTCTATATTCTCGCGCCGACACGCCGCCAGCGGTAAGTTTCCCGACTCTTCTTTTTGATACTCGTCTTAGTCTTGATCTTAGTCTTGATCAGCCGTCCTTTCATCATCTGAAACAGATCGATATGTCGGATGCAACGGCCGCCCTCGTAGGGGCGGGTGGCGATTACCAACTGAACTGGGCGGTCAGCGACGTGGACAACCCTCACTTGGGGGCGGCCGCCTTGGAGGACACCGCGACAGGAGGCATCTACGAAGCCGGCGGCTCCGAAGAAGCTGGCATTGAGACCTGGCCTGATGATGAGGAGGAGGAAGAGTCGTGCCCTGCGTGGGGCACCGGCAGGGCGGATGCGGGCCCCTCCATCGAGCCAACTGCTCGAGGCGGCACGCGTAAGAGTAAGCAAGGCGCCGTCTTGTTCAGCAGCATGACAAAGAAGGCCAAGAATCCAACCGCCGCGACCAGGCGGAAAGAGGCCGCAGCAAAGGCGGCCAAGTACCAGAAGCTCCCAAAGGCGCCTCCTATGGTGTTGGCGTAAGTATCTTTCCCTTGTGTTCTTCTTTCACGTTGATTCTTTCTGAACTTGCTTTGTTTTATTTCTTGATTTTTGGGCTGCACTCTCTCTTGAGAAGTCGGCTGCCGCCTTGATCGTGGGGTCAGCGGAGACTTCCACCACCGCTTGGCGAATCGATCCGGTCGCCGACCTCCGGGCGGCGACGGAGCGAAAGCACGAGAGGCGCACGAGGAGCGGGAAGCCGCCCGCCTAGAGAAGGCAGAGGCGCACAAGGCAGAGGCCGCCCCTTTGAAGAAGCTGGCGGAGGTCGAAGCTGCCAACACGGTGAAGAAGCAGGCCGAGGAAGCCGCGCGCCGTCAGTCGGCGATATTCGTCACCCCCCTGAACTCCGAGCCGCCACCACCAGAGTTCGTGGCGCCGAGTAGGGGAGCCGGCGACGAGCACCCGGTCATGAAGAGGGACGGCGGCGACGTCGCCATGCCGGACGTAATCGTGCCCCCGCCACCACCCTCCAAGGAGGCACATGACAAACTGCCAGCTAACCCGTCGGTGCCACCAGCCGGAGCCGAGCTGGTGACGGGCCCAACTCCAGAGGTCTGCACACCCTCGTGCCGCCGATTTCCAAAAGCGGCCTCAGCGCCACACCCACTATAGGCTGGCGTCATGAGCTCTTCGATCCCGGATGCGGAGGCGACTATCACCGCGCCCATTGGGTGGGTGCAGGGAGGCGGGACAGGCCCTTTGAACACGGCAATCCGGGACATCCAGGCCAAGCTCCGCACAGAGGCAAACGCACTCAAGCACTGCAACAACGCGTTCCTGGAGTCGCAAGCAGCCATCCGGGTAAGCCTCTTGCTTTTTTGATTCTTGCACTGCTTCGTGGGGGCACACTAGTGCACCCACTTGGTGTAGTCCCCGAGTTTTGGGCCGGCTGCAGAGCAGGCGGCACGAAACATTAATTGGCAAGCTCTTAGTACTGATACTGTCCGATATCTTTGCTGTAGGATTATCACCACCTTCGCGTGGCCTGAAGGAAATATGCCCTAGAGGCAATAATAAAGTTATTATTTATTTCCTTATATCATGATAAATGTTTATTATTCATGCTAGAATTGTATTAACCGGAAACATAATACATGTGGGAATACATAGACAAACAGAGTGTCACTAGTATGCCTCTACTTGACTAGCTCGTTAATCAAATATGGTTATGTTTCCTAACCATGGACAAAGAGTTGTTATTTGATTAATGGGATCACATCATTAGGTGAATGATCTTATTGACATGACCCATTCCATTAGCTTAGCACCCGATCGTTTAGTATGTTGCTATTGCTTTCTTCATGACTTATACATGTTCCTATGACTATGAGATTATACAACTCCCGTTTGCCGGAGGAACACTTTGTGTGCTACCAAATGTCACAACGTAACTGGGTGATTATAAAGGTGCTCTACAGTTGTTTCCAAAGGTACATGTTGGGTTGGCGTATTTCGAGATTAGGATTTGTCACTCCGATTGTCGGAGAGGTATCTCTGGGCCGTCTCGGTAATGCACATCACATAAAGCCTTGCAAGCATTGCAACTAATGAGTTAGTTGTGAGATGATGTATTATGGAACGAGTAAAGAGACTTGCCGGTAACGAGATTGAACTAGGTGTTGAGATACCGACGATCGAATCTCGGGCAAGTAACATACCGATGACAAAGGGAACAACGTATGTTGTTATGCGGTCTGACCGATAAAGATCTTCGTAGAATATGTAGGAGCCAATATGAGCATCTAGGTTCCGCTATTGGTTATAGACCGGAGACATGTCTCGGTCATGTCTACATTGTTCTCGAACCGTATGGTCCGCACGCTTAAGGTTTCGATGACAGTTATATTATGAGTTTATGAGTTTTGATGTACCGAAGGAGTTCGGAGTCCCAGATGAGATCGGGGACATGACGAGGAGTCTCGAAATGGTCGAGACATAAAGATCGATATATTGGACGACTATATTCAGACATCGGAAAGGTTCCGAGTGATTCGGGTATTTTTCGGAGTACCGGAGAGTTACGGGAATTCGCCGGGGAGTATATGGGCCTTATTGGGCCATACGGGAATAGAGGAGAGAGGCCAAAAGGAAGGAGGCCTGCGCCCCCCCTCTGGTCCGAATTGGACAAGGGGCGCAGCCCCCTTTTCCTTCTTCCTCTCCCCGCTTTCCCCTTCTCGTACTCCAACAAGGAAGGAAGGAGTCCTACTCCCGATGGGAGTAGGACTCCCCCTGTCGCGCCCCCTCCTAGGCCGGCCGCCCCCTCCCCCTTGCTCCTTTATATACGGGGGCAGGGGGCACCTATAGACACACAAGTTGATCTTCATGATCATTCCTTAGCCATGTGCGGTGCCCCCCTCGACCATATTCCACCTCGGTCATATTGTAGCGATGCTTAGGCGAAGCCCTGCGACGGTAGAACATCAAGATCGTCACCACGCCGCCGTGCTGACGGAACTCCTCCCCGACGCTTTGCTGGATCGGAGCTCGGGGATCATCATCGAGCTGAACGTCTGCCAAGAACTCGGAGGTGCCGGAGTAACGGTGCTTGGATCGGTCGAACCGTGAAGACGTATGACTACATCAACCACGTTGTGCTAACGCTTCCGTTGTCGATCTACAAGGGTACGTAGATCACACTCTCCCCTCTCGTTGCTATGCATCACCATGATCTTGCGTGTGCGTAGGAAAATTTTGAAATTACTACGTTCCCTAACAGTGGCATCCGAGGCTAGGTTTTATGTGTTGATGTTATATGCACGAGTAGAACACAAGTGAGTTGTGGGCGATATAAGTCATACTGCTTACCAGCATGTCATACTTTGGTTCGGCGGTATTGTTGGACGAAGCGGCCCGGACCGACATTACGCGTACGCTTACGCGAGACCGGTTCTCCCGACGTGCTTTGCACAAAGGTGGCTAGCGGGTGACAGTTTCTCCAACTTTAGTTGAACCGAGTGTGGCTACGCCCGGTCCTTGCGAAGGTTAAAACAGCACCAACTTTACAAAGTATCGTTGTGGTTTTGATGCGTAGGTAAGATTGGTTCTTGCTTAAGCCCGTAGCAGCCACGTAAAACTTGCAACAACAAAGTAGAGGACGTCTAACTTGTTTTTGCAGGGCATGTTGTGATGTGATATGGTCAAGACATGATGCTAAATTTATTGTATGAGATGATCATGTTTTGTAACCGAGTTATCGGCAACTGGCAGGAGCCATATGGTTGTCGCTTTATTGTATGCAATGCAATCGCGCTGTAATGCTTTACTTTATCACTAAGCGGTAGCGATAGTCGTGGAAGCATAAGATTGGCGAGACGACAACGATGCTACGATGGAGATCAAGGTGTCGCACCGGTGACGATGGTGATCATGACGGTGCTTCGAAGATGGAGATCACAAGCACAAGATGATGGTGGCCATATCATATCACTTATATTGATTGCATGTGATGTTTATCTTTTATGCATCTTATCTTGCTTTGATTGACGGTAGCATTATAAGATGATCTCTCACTAATTATCAAGAAGTGTTCTCCCTGAGTATGCACCGTTGCGAAAGTTCTTCGTGCTGAGACACCACGTGATGATCGGGTGTGATAGGCTCTACGTTCAAATACAACGGGTGCAAAACAGTTGCACACGCAGAATACTCAGGTTATACTTGACGAGCCAAGCATATACAGATATGGCCTCGGAACACGGAGACCGAAAGGTCGAGCGTGAATCATATAGCAGATATGATCAACATAGCGATGTTCACCAATGAAACTACTCCATCTCACGTGATGATCGGACATGGTTTAGTTGATTTGGATCACGTAATCACTTAGAGGATTAGAGGGATGTCTATCTAAGTGGGAGTTCTTAAGTAATATGATTAATTGAACTTAAATTTATCATGAACTTAGTCCTGGTAGTATTTTGCAAATTATGTTGTAGATCAATAGCTCGCGTTGTTGCTTCCCTGTGTTTATTTTGATATGTTCCTAGAGAAAATTGTGTTGAAAGATGTTAGTAGCAATGATGCGGATTGGATCCGTGATCTGAGGTTTATCCTCATTGCTGCATAGAAGAATTATGTCCTTGATGCACCGCTAGGTGACGGACCTATTGCAGGAGCAGATGCAGACGTTATGAACGTTTGGCTAGCTCAATATGATGACTACTTGATAGTTTAGTGCACCATGCTTAATGGCTTAGAATCGGGACTTCAAAGACGTTTTGAACGTCATGGAGCATATGAGATGTTCCAGGAGTTGAAGTTAATATTTCAAGCAAATACCCGAGTTGAGAGATATGAAGTCTCCAACAAGTTCTATAGCTAAAAGATGGAGGAGAATCGCTCAACTAGTGAGCATGTGCTCAGATTGTCTGAGTACTACAATCGCTTGAATCAAGTGGGAGTTAATCTTCCAGATAAGATAGTGATTGACAGAATTCTCTAGTCACCATCACCAAGTTAGTAGAACTTCGTGATGAACTATGATATGCAAGGGATAACGGAAACGATTCCCAAGCTCTTCGTAATGCGGAAATTGACGAAGGTAGAAATCGAGAAAAACATCAAGTGTTGATGGTAGACAAGACCACTAGTTTCAAGAAAAGGGCAGAGGGAAGAAGGGGAACTTCAAGAAGAACAGCAAGCAAGTTGCTGCTCAAGTGAAGAAGCCCAAGTCTGGTCCTAAGCCTGAGACTAAGTGTTTCTACTGCAAAGGGACTGGTCACTGGAAGCGGAACTACCCCAAGTGATTGGCAGATAAGAAGGATGGCAAAGTGAACATAAGTATATTTGATATACATGTTATTGATGTGTACTTTACTAGTGTTTATAGCAACCCCTCAGTATTTGATACTAGTTCAGTTGCTAAGATTAGTAACTCGAAACGGGAGTTGCAGAATAAACAGAGACTAGTTAAGGGTGAAGTGATGATGTGTGTTGGAAGTGGTTCCAAGATTGATATGATCATCATCGCAGACTCCCTATACTTTCGAGATTAGTGTTGAACCTAAATAAGTGTTATTTGGTGTTTGCGTTGAGCATGAATATGATTTGATCATGTTTATTGCAATACGGTTATTCATTTAAGTTAGAGAACAATTGTTGTTCTGTTTACATGAATAAAACCTTCTATGGTCATACACACCAACGAAAATGGTTTGTTGGATCTCGATTGTAGTGATACACATATTCATAATATTGAAGCCAAAAGATGCAAAGTTAATAATGATAGTGCAACTTATTTGTAGCACTGCCGTTTAGGTCATATTGGTGTAAAGCGCATGAAGAAACTCCATGCTGATGGGATTTTGGAATCACTTGATTATGAATCACTTGATGCTTGCGAACCATGCCTCATGGGCAAGATGACTAAGACTCCGTTCTCCGGAGCGAGCAACTGACTTATTGGAAATAATACATACTGATGTATGCGGTCCGATGAGTGTTAAATCTCACGGCAAGTATCGTTATTTTCTGAACTTCACAGATGATTTGAGCAGATATGGGTATATCTACTTGATGAGACATAAGTCTGAAACATTTGAAAAGTTCAAAGAATTTCAGAGTGAAGTGGAAAATCATCGTGACAAGAAAATAAAGTTTCTACGATCTGATCGCGGAGACAAATATTTGAGTTACGAGTTTGGTCTTCAATTAAAACAATGTGGAATAGTTTCACAAACTCATGCCACATGGAACACCTCAGCATAATGGTGTGTTCGAACGTCATAACCATACTTTATTGGATATAGTGCAATCTATGATGTCTCTTACCGATCTACCACTATCGTTTTGGGGTTATGCATTAGAGACAGCTGCATTCACGTTAAAAGGGCACCATCTAAATCTGTTGAGACGACGCCGTATGAACTGTGGTTTGGCAAGAAACCAAAGTTGTCGTTTCTTAAAGTTTGGGGTTGCAATGCTTATGTGAAAAAGTTTCATCCTGATAAGCTCAAACCCAAATCGGAAAAGTGTGTCTTCATAGGATACCCAAAAAGTTACTGTTGGGTACACCTTCTATCACAGATCCGAAGGCAAGACATTCGTTGCTAAGAATGGATCCTTTCTAGAGAAGGAGGTTCTCTCGAAAGAAGTGAGTGGGAGGAAAGTAGAACTTGATAAGGTAATTGTACCTTCTCCCTTATTGGAAAGTAGTTCATCACAGAAATCTGTTCCTGTGACTACTACACCAATTAGTGAGGAAGCTAATGATGATGATCATGTAACTTCAGATCAAGTTACTACCGAATCTCGTAGGTAAACCAGAGTGAGATCCGCACCAGAGTGGTACGGTAATCCTGTTCTGGAGGTCATGCTACTTGACCATGACGAACCTACGAACTATGAAGAAGCGATGGTGAGCCCAGATTCCGCAAAATGGCTTGAAGCCATGAAATCTGAGATGGGATCCATGTATGAGAACAAAGTATGGACTTTGGTTGACTTGCCCACTGATCGGCAAGCAATTGAGAATAAATGGATCTTCAAGAGGAAGACGGACGCTGATAGTAGTGTTACTATCTACAAAGCTAGAATTGTCGCAAAAGGTTTTCGACAAGTTCAAGGTGTTGACTACGATGAGAGTTTCTCACTCGTATCTATGCTTAAGTCTGTCCGAATCATGTTAGCAATTGCCGCATTTTATGAAATCTGGCAAATGGATAAACAAAACTGCATTCCTTAATAGATTTATTAAAGAAGAGTTGTATATGATACAACCAGAAGGTTTTGTCAATCCTAAAGGTGCTAACAAAATATGCAAGCTCCAGCGATCCATCTATGGACTGGTGCAAGCATCTCGGAGTTGGAATATACGCTTTGATAAGTTGATCAAAGCATATAGTTTTATACAGACTTGCGATGAAGCCTGTATTTACAAGAAAGTGAGTGGGAGCACTACAGCATTTCTGATAAGTATATGTGAATGACATATTGTTGATCGGAAATAATGTAGAATTAATCTGCAAAGCATAAAGGAGTGTTCTTAAAGAAGTTTTTCAAAGAAAGACCTCGGTGAAGCTGCTTACATATTAAGCATCAAAATCTATAGAGATAGATCAAGACGCTTGATAAGTTTTTTCAATGAGTACATACCTTGACAATATTTTGAAGTAGTTCAAAAATGGAACAGTCAAAGAAAGAGTTCTTGGCTGTGTTACAAGGTATGAAATTGAGTAAGACTCAAAGCCCGACCACGGCAGAAGATAGAAAGAGAATGAAAGTCATTCCCTATGCCTCAGCCATAGGTTCTATAAAGTATGCCATGATGTGTACCAGATCTATTGTATACCCTACACTCTGTTAAGCAAGGGAGTACAATAATGATCTAAGAGTAGATCACTGGACATTGGTCAAAATTATCCTTAGTGGAATAAGGAAATATTTCTCGATTATGGAGGTGACAAAAGGTTCGTCGTAAAAAGTTACGTCGATGCAAGTTTTGACACAGATCTGGATGACTCTAAGTCTCGATCTAGATACATATTGAAAGTGGGAGCAATTAGCTAGAGTAGCTCCGTGCAGAGCATTGTAGACATAGAATTCGCAAAATACTTACGGATCTGTATGTGACAGACCCGTTGATTAAAATTATCTCACAAGCAAAACATGATCACACCTTAGTACTCTTTGGGTGTTAATCACATAAATAATGTGAACTAGATTATTGACTCTAGTAAACCCTTTGGGTATAGGTCACATGACGATGTGAACTATGGGTGTTAATCACATGGTGATGTGAACTCTTAGTGTTGAATCACATGGCGATGTGAACTAGATTATTGACTCTAGTGCAAGTGGGAGACTGAAGGAAATATGCCCTAGAGGCAATAATAAAGTTATTATTTATTTCCTTATATCATGATAAATGTTTATTATTCATGCTAGAATTGTATTAACCGGAAACATAATACATGTGTGAATACATAGACAAACAGAGTGTCACTAGTATGCCTCTACTTGACTAGCTCGTTAATCAAAGATGGTTATGTTTCCTAACCATGGACAAAGAGTTGTTATTTGATTAACGGGATCACATCATTAGGTGAATGATCTGATTGACATGACCCATTCCATTAGCTTAGCACCCGATCGTTTAGTATGTTGCTATTGCTTTCTTCATGACTTATACATGTTCCTATGACTATGAGATTATGCAACTCCCGTTTGCCGGAGGAACACTTTGTGTGCTACCAAACGTCACAACGTAACTGGGTGATTATAAAGGTGCTCTACAGGTGTCTCCAAAGGTACATGTTGGGTTGGCGTATTTCGAGATTAGGATTTGTCACTCCGATTGTCGGAGAGGTATCTCTGGGCCCTCTCGGTAATGCACATCACATAAAGCCTTGCAAGCATTGCAACTAATGAGTTAGTTGTGAGATGATGTATTACGGAACGAGTAAAGAGACTTGCCGGTAACGAGATTGAACTAGGTATTGAGATACCGACGATCGAATCTCGGGCAAGTAACATACCGATGACAAAGGGAACAACGTATGTTGTTATGCGGTCTGACCGATAAAGATCTTCGTAGAATATGTAGGAGCCAATATGAGCATCCAGGTTCCACTATTGGTTATTGACTGGAGACATGTCTCAGTCATGTCTACATTGTTCTCGAACCGTAGGGTCCGCACGCTTAAGGTTTCGATGACAGTTATATTATGAGTTTATGAGTTTTGATGTACCGAATGAGTTGGGAGTCCCAGATGAGATCGGGGACATGACGAGGAGTCTCGAAATGGCCGAGACATAAAGATCGATATATTGGATGACTATATTCGGACATCGGAAAGGTTCCGAGTGATTCGGGTATTTTTCGGAGTACCGGAGAGTTACAGGAATTCGCCGGGGAGTATATGGGCCTTATTGGGCCATACGGGAATAGAGGAGAGAGGCCAAAAGGATGGAGGCCTTCGCCCCCCCTCTGGTCCGAATTGGACAAGGGGCGCAGCCCCCTTTTCCTTCTTCCTCTCGCCTTCTTTCCCCTTCTCCTACTCCAACAAGGAAGGAAGGAGTCCTACTCCCGGTGGGAGTAGGACTCCCCTTGGCGCGCCCCCTCCTAGGCCGGCCGCCCCCTCCCCCTTGCTCCTTTATATACGGGGGCAGGGGGGCACCTCTAGACACACAAGTTGATCTTCGTGATCGTTCCTTAGCCGTGTGCGGTGCCCCCCTCCACCATATTCCACCTCGGTCATATTGTAGCGGTGCTTAGGCGAAGCCCTGCGACGGTAGAACATCAAGATCGTCACCACGCCGTCATGCTGACGGAACTCCTCCCCGACGCTTTGCTGGATCGGAGCCCGGGGATCGTCATCGAGCTGAATGTGTGCCAAGAACTCGGAGGTCCCGGAGTAACGGTGCTTGGATTGGTCGAATCGTGAAGACGTACGACTACATCAACCATGTTGTGCTAACGCTTCCATTGTCGATCTACAAGGGTACGTAGATCACACTCTCCCCTCTCGTTGCTATGCGTCACCATGATCTTGCGTGTGCGTAGGAAAATTTTGAAATTACTACGTTCCCTTACACGGCCGCCTTCAACTCCAAAGCCCAGGTGTCGGATCAATGGGCCGCCGACTTGTCGGAGAGCACCCGCGGGAAAAGAAGAGTAAGTCTTTTTCTTTCTCTACGGGGGCACGCTGGCGCACCCGCGGGCTGTAGTCCTCGAGATTCAGGCCGACTGCTGTGCAGTCAGGCCGGATCTTCCTGGCAACTTCTTTTCTCTTTGTTGATTGTTGAGATCCTTTTCTTCTTCTACTTTTGCAGAGGCCAATGCCACCTTGCAGCAGTAGCTGGGCAAAGCTAACACCATGCTACATGTCAGGGAGGCAGACTGCAACAAGATGGCCAAGGAGCATGATCGGCTGGCCACGCAACTGGCGGAGTAGGCGGAGCTTCTCAAGAAGTCCTAGAAAGAGGCGGAGGACAAGGAGGCAGGTCTCCTTGCTGACTTCGAGATCAAGCGCTCTGCCTGGACCAACAAGGAGGAAATGCTGACAGCCGGCTTTGGCGAGATTGAGGACATGGTCGATTGTAAGCTGCCTTCTTTACTCTTTCATCAAGCCGCCGGCTTCTAGACGAGCCGACTTCTTGTTTCCGATCTGACTCTATGTTTTTTCGTCCGAGCAGACTTCTTCCTAGGTCACTCTGGTGCTGCCAACTAGGCTATTGAGGCCGATCGTGAAGAACAGAGGGCTGAAGGTGATGAGATTGCCGCCAATGCCCCCCGCAATTTTCGCGAGCAGCTCCTCAGCATCCAGGCTCGTCTTCGGCCGACTCATCGGATGTTGCGCCGCCTTTAGCGTGTTGGCGCCCAGGAAGCCACCGCCCTGTGGCCCGATATGCCGGCTCCGCGCACGCCCAGCCGGACTACCGACTGGCTGGAGGTGGCGGCCAGCCACCTTGAGGCGTGGAAGGGCTCCTCGGCCCGGGCGGAGATTGTCGGGCCTCGGAGTTCATCAAGGCATGGTACCCTGGGCTAAATCTAGCCCAGTTGACCATGTTTGGATAGGAATCCCAGGAGGAGCTGGTGGCAGTGGAGGGTGAACTTGTCAAGCGGGCGGCAGCAATCACCGAGTACACCAACACCAGCATCTTCATCCCGGAGCTGGCTAAAAATGGCGCTGAGGCGCCACCAGAGTGGTTCGTGCTGAACCCGGAGGATGGCAACGACTCGGCCGAGGTGATCGACTCTAGCGACGAGGAAGAAGACCAAGAGGAGGAGAAAGGTGAACAGGAGGCGCTAGAGGTCGGAGCGAACGGCCAGCCTCACCCCGACCGTGCCTCGAGCGACGAGCCATGCCCGAGCGGACCGGCTGCTGCAGAAGGCGATCAAGCAGGAACCGACCAGCCGGCTCCTCAACCAACCGGCACCACCGACTCCACCATTCCGCCAAACCCGTCTGTTGCTTCCTAGGCTGCCATTTTACCTTCATTTTTTCCTGCTTATCAGTCTAGACAAACTTTGTTAACTTCACACAATTCCACCCGGGGGTGTATTTTAAACTCTTGTTGAATGTCGGCCAATGGCCTTTTGAAGTGTAAATATTTCTGCCGAGTACTATCTTTCCTTGCTTCTGCTCTTTGGCTCCTTTGCCGCCTTCCCTCGGTTACCGTCTTGCCAGCAGAACAGCCGTTCCATAGACTGTGGCTGGGTCAAGTAGTTAGCCACTTTCGGGAAGGCAAGTACTTAGCCGATAAGAGTTTTTTAGTAAGTTAAGTAGGAGCCAGCCGTCCGGCTGCTTGACAGCCGGTTGGTGAGGCGGGAAGCCGACTTGGACTATGTGTATGATTTGGGTCCTTAGCCATTTTTCTTGCAGACGCCCCTTCAGCCTTAACTCCTGCCGACCGAATAGTCGCTCTGCGAGCTGCGGCCTCTGGCAGGAGAAAGCTTAGGCACCAACTCATTACTTGTCCGGCTGCAGGAAGCATTTCATAGTACAAGGCGGCAAGTCCCCGGGTCGACTGGTCGAACCCGGTGCCAGACGGACTAATGAAATAACACAAATGACATGCGTGATACTTATCATATAGATAAAAGAGGGCAGCCCCCGAGCTCTTCTCGGGGGACCCGGAGTCTCCGTACATAATACAAAATTTGGTGTGGTACATACTGCGTCAACTGTAAAACCTTCGCAGGAGGTTCGCATTCCATGGTCGCTCCGTCTCCTTGCCGGAGTCATCTCTTTTGCGCGCTCGAGGCTTCTGGGTGTCAATGAGGTAGTAGGAGTCGTTGCCCAACACATTGTTGATAATGAAGGGGCCTTCCCTCGGTGCTGTGAGCTTGTGCTGGCCAGCTGTTCGCTGGATCAGCCAGAGCACAAGGTCTCCTTCTTGGAAGGATCTCGGCTTGACCTTTCGGTTGTAGTATCGGCGCAGGTTCTGCTGGTAGATGGTGGAGCGGCTAAGTGCCAACAACCGACCCTCTTCCAGCAGATCGACACCGTCTTGTCGTGCTTCTTGTGCCTCCTCTTCGGTGAGGGGAGTCGAATTCTATGTCCGTCGGGATGACGGCTTCGGCATCGTAGACGAGGAAGAAAGGCATAAAGCCAGTTGACTTGTTCGGAGTTCTGCGCAGGCTCCATAGGACGGACGGCAGCTCATCGAGCTAATAGCCGACTGACCGCTCTAGAGGCTCAACCAATCTGGGCTTGATGCCGGATAAAATGAGTCCGTTTACTCGCTCCACCCGGCCGTTTGACCGAGAGTGGGTAACGGACACTAAGTCCAGCCGGATGCCCTGCATCACGCAGAAACGAGCCAAGGCACCTTTGGCAAAGTTTGTGCCATTGTCGGTGATGATGCTGTGTGGTATGCCATACCGGATGGTGATGTCGTAGATGAAAGTCATTGCAGTCGAACCATTCAACTCCTTAATTGGCTTTACATCCACCCATTTGGTGAACTTGTCCACTAAGACAAGCAGATGAATCATGCCACCGCGTCTCGTCTTGAATGGTCCCACCATGTCCAGGCCCCAGACGGCGAAGGGCTAGGCGATGGGAATGGTCTTGAGTGCAGAAGCCGGCAGATGTGGCTTTGAACGAAACTTCTGGAACCCTTTGCATTTCTGGACCAAGTGCTTGGCGTCTTCTAGAGCAGTTGGCTAGAAAAAACCGTGGCGGAAATCTTTGGCCAAGAGTGCTCTTGAAGATGCGTGGTGACCACACTCGCCTTGATGGATATCTTTGAGAATTGCTTGACCTTGCTCCGGCTCTACGCAACGCTGAAAGACACCAGTGACGCTGTGCCTCACAAGCTCTCTGTTGACTATGGTGTACGCTGCTGCCCGGCGTCGCACTTGTCGGGCCGAGATCTCATCAGTCGGCATCTATTTGTTCACCAAGAAGTTGAGGATGGGCTGAGCCCATGAAGGTGCTGCAATTTCTTCGGCTTGTAGGACTGCTACTTTCACAAGGGAGGTTGGGCTGGGAGGTGACGGGTTGGAGTCGGCTGCCGCTTGCTGAGTTGATGAAGTCCCCAGGCCGACTGCTGCAGTCTCTGGGTCGCCTGTAGAATTCCCCATGCCGGCTACTATGGTCCTCAAGTCAGATCCTACTGCTTCAGGAGGTGCCGACACAAAGATGGAATCCGACTCTGGCGATGGTCGGACAGACGGCTTGAGGAGGCGCTGCAGGGCGACGCCGGCTAGTATTGCTTGTAGGGTGGAACCGATTCGTGCCAAGGCGTCAGCTTGCTCATTGTCATTTCTTGGCACATGGAGGACCTCACACCCTTCGAAGTATCCGCTGAGTTGCTGGACGAGGAAGCGGTAGCTTGCCATGTTTGCATCCTAGGCATCCCAGTCACCAGACGACTGCTGGACCACTAGGTCGGAATCTCCATAACACAGGATCTGGTGAATGCTGAGTTCCTTGGCAAGCCGGAGCCCGTGAATGAGTTCTTCGTATTCAGCAACGTTGTTGGAGGCGGCAAAGTGAATCTGCAACACATATCTGAGCTTGTCGCCTTTGGGAGAGGTGAGGATGATGCTAGTACCCAAACCGGTGCGCATCTTGGAACCATCAAAGTGCATTCGCCAATGAGTGGAATCTGGCGCTGGCGGCAGGTACTGGGTCTCGGCCAAGTCGAGGAGGAAGTCGGCCAGTGCTTGTGACTTGATGGCGGTGTGAGGCTGGTAATAGATGGTGTAGGGGGCCAAATCTATGGCCCATTTGGCCACTCGGCCCGAAGCGTCTCGGCTTCCAATGATCTCGGCAAGTGGAGCTGTGCAGACCACAATGATGGGGTGGTCTTGGAAGTATGGCTTTAGTTTCTTGGTAGCAAAGTACACGTTGTAGCACATCTTCTGGTAATGAGGGTAGTTCTGGTTGGAGGCTGATAGTACTTCACTTAGGTAATACACCGGCCTCTGGACTGGTAGAGCTCTTGTCACACCCTAGCTAGTTCAAGCATTAGAGTGTGCATCATGTTTAAATTCCTCTTAAATTTGAAATGGGGAAGGCAGAAACCCCCAACACCCCCCTGGAAACAACTAGGGTTTACTAAAATTATTTTCAATGAACCTGAAATCCCTTCTAAAAAGTTCACCCTCTTTCTCTTGGGTTAGAACCTCTGGCAAAATTGGTGCACAATTTTCTAGGTCAACAGAAGGTCATTGAATTAAATCATAAGTATTTGAATTTGGGCATTTAAATGCTATAAAATAATTTAAATGCTCAAATAATTCTGGAAATAAATGTTTGCTGTTGGAAATATTCTAAACAGAGCACACAAATATTTTCAGGATTTTTGGAAACGTTTTAGTATTTTTAATAAAGCCCAACAGTTGCAGTTAAACAGAAAAAGGAAACAAATCAGAAAAAGAGAGAGAGGGAGAAGCCCACCTGGGCGTTACTTGTGCTGGCCGGCCCACCTGGCCTGTGCCAGTCGTCACCCACCTCTGCCAGTAGGCAGAGGTGTGTCGCCGGCGTGTGCTCCCACGGCCACCTCCTGCTTCCACCTCCTGCTGCCTCCTCGTCCCCATCCGAGCGCCACGGAGACGCCCAGCACCTCCCTGCACTCCTCCCCTCTCTCCCCCTCGTCTCCCTCACCCTCTCCCGCGATGGCCGAGCGCGATCCTCGCCGCCGTTCGCCGTAGTTGCCACCAGAGCCACCCCCTCGCCTCCCTAACGTGCCCGTGAGCTCCGCCTCCATCGTCTACGCCTCCCCGTCGACTCACGCAACGCCGGACGCCTCCAAGCGCCTCCCCGACGCCTTCTTCTTCCTTGGTCCACCGAGATCGCCGGCAACGCCCCGACGACGTCCGACCTTCCCCGAGCCCGCTGAGATGCGTCTTGCAACCGCCGTGAGCTCCTCTACCGATCCCCCTCTTCTCTGCTTCATTTGCCCGCCATAGACGCCGCCCCCTTGCTCACCGTAGCACGCCGCCGCGCGAGCTCGACGCCGGTGTCACTCCGTTGGCCTTTTGGTCAAGCGTGGGTGCTTAAAGCACTCCCCGCACCTCGCAGCGCCTCGCTAGCACGTCCATTTTCCCCCTAGCTCGCTGCAGCAGAAAAATCACCAACGGCCGAGCTCCGGCCACCGCCACGAGCTCGACTCCGGCGAGCTCGCACCACCCCAGCTCCTCCCACTTGCCCCACTAGATGCGCGCGAGCCCCAGCTACGCGTAGGAACAAACCGCGGTCGAATTGGTCGCTTGTGGCCGATTTCCGAAGCTCTCCACCGTCTCGGCCTCGCCGGCGGCTCAACGCCGGCGGGATTAACCCCGCTGACCAGGGGTTTGACCCCAGTTTGACTCCGCCTGAGACACTGATAGGTGGGGCCGGCTCCTAACTTTTTCAGATTAGTTTAAATTAGAGCTAATCACTCTGTTAGAGGCTAATGACGTCGTTAACTAACCCTCTTTCACTGACATGTGGGCCCAAGGCCTAACTAACCCGGTTTAGTGCTAACTAACCACTAACTAACTCTGTTAGTTAGCTGAGAGACTGACAGAAGGGGCCCACCAGTCAAGTTTGACCTGGGCTGGCGCCTTTGACCCGCTGACGTCACAGTGACGTAGTGCTGACGCATTAATTCAATTACTGGATTTATTCTTTAATAGAAAATTCCAGAAAATAGTCAAAACTTCTAAAAATCATAGAAAATCAACCATAGCTCCAAATGCAAAGTTTTATATATATGAAAAATGATTAGAAAAATTCAATCTATCCATACGTAATGGTTTCATGCATGACAAAACAAGTTAACCTTGCTGTTTAAGCAGAATAAGGTAATGCACTAATAAGGCCATGTTTAATGAACTAATATTTGAATCTTTGATTCAAATGAGTTCACCCCTTTCTGTTTTAGCTTGCATTAGGCCAAGACACTTTCATCTTGCCATGTCATAGCATGCATCATATTGTTGCATATTGCCATGTGTTGATTATGTTCGGTGTGACTTTCGTGGTAGGTTCTGCCTCCGAGGATAACCCTGAGTATCCATTTGAAGGGCAGTACCCTACTACCTCTACAACAGGCAAGCAACCCATTGATCATTCTGATACAACCCATGTTCCCGCTTCTGCTCTTGTTTACTGCATTAAGATAACGCGATTCAAACTGCTGTGTGCTACGGTAGCTGAACCCTTATCCTCTGCATGACCTGTCAATTCCACAGTAACTAGATGAAACCCACTAGCATGTGTAGGAGTTGATTGAGACATGTATGTGGTTCCTACCTTGCTATGCCTGCTATGCTTAGAGTTGTGTCAGGTCTGGTTCATCTGGGTGATGGGCTAGAGTGATATGATTATGTCGGTAATATGAGGGATGTGTTGAACATGTTTTGGTAAAGGTATCGATGAGAGGCCATGTAGGAGTACATGGTGGGTTGTTTCATTGAGGCCGTCCATAAGAACTGAGATCTGTATGTGTGATTTAAGATGCAGTTACTACCTTATATTGGGCCCGAAACCAATGGACCCTCTCGGCTTCTTAATCACCCTAGTACTCTGTCCGGGAGTTGCAAATAGTTTCTTGTGTTTGTAGGTTATGTGTTGGCGGCTGTGCGTAGTGCTGACCCTAGGGGTGGGCTATGTTGCGGTAGATACATCGTGGCACGGTGTACCGAGTCACCCGTTTGGTGTCTCGGGAACCCTGTTCACATCGTTCGGGGTTGTAAGTGGAAACCTCGGTCGGACTCCCTGCGGATGGAACCTGGATAGGCGATAAACCTGGACTAGAGACTTAAGTGTTTAGGTAGGCCGTGGCCGACACCCTTGCTGGGTAGGAGCGTGTATGAAGAAGTACACCCCTGTAGGTATAAAACTATTCGAATAGCCGCGTCTGCGGTAAAGGACTACTTGGTTGCCTATACAGTTCATAGACAAGTTAATGGATACTACTAAAAGACTAAAGATAAGTGTGAGTACCGAGGAAGGCCCTCTCGTAGGATGACGAGAGAGGATCCCCGATGGAGTATTGTGTTGGTGAGTAGTGGACTCGTGTGCGAAAACTATTTTACTAGTGGAGTTCCGTAGGATAGCTTAGCCAAGAGTTAAAGCTGGCTTGCTGCAATAACCCCACCACCTTCTTGAGAATGAGCATGTATATTAGGTTCTGATGTAAGACTTGCTGAGTACCTTTTACTCATGTTTTCTTATTTATTGTTTTCAGACGACAACACCGCCCCCTCTGATGGGTTTTATGTAGACCTTGATGTCGACGAGTGACTAGCCACCCAGGTGGTGATCCTGGCCATGGAGGGCCCTATGTAGATAGACAGGCTTCGAGAAGCCTTCTTTCTTTCTAGTGTCTGTACTCAGACTAGTTGCTTCCGCATGTGCTTGTATGATTGTATGACTTGAGTGTCGGGTCATGTGACCCCTATCTGTATGAACATGTTATGTATGGCTCTCGGGAGCCTTTAATTAAAGTACTTGAATTGTAGAGTTTTGTTGTGATGCCATGTTGTATGTACTCATATTGGGCATATTGTGTGTATGATTGAAATGCTTGGTATGAGTGGGATCCGACAATCTAGTTGTTTATCCTTGGCAGTCTTTCTTATGGGGAAATGTAGTCTAGTGTTCCTCAAGCCATAGTAGTCCGCTACAGCCCGGTTCACTGGAGTCCTGGTAGCCCAGCACTACTGTTCAGGACACTTGACTGGCCGGCATGTGTTTCACTTTGTTCCTATGTCTGTCCCTTCGGGGAATGTCACGCGGTGACATCCGGAGTCCTGTTAGCCCAGTGCTACAGCTCGGAATCACTCCCTGATGACCGACATGCTCGATGTGATTCATGTATTCCTGTCTCCATAGGTCTGTGACACTTTGGGTTCACGACTAGTCATGTCGGCCCGGGTTCTCTGTCATATGGATGCTAGCGACACTATCATATACGTGAGCCAAAAGGCGCAAAAGGTCCCGGGCCATGGTAAGGCGACACACGTGGGATACCATGCGTGAGGCCGCAAAGTGATATGAGGTGTTACCGGCTAGATCGATGTGACTTGGAATCGGGGTCCTGACAGCTCTGCCTTCCTCCTTGTGTTCCACTACTATGACTGTGTTGACCACCCGGCTGGTTGCGGCGATGTAGAGGAGCAAAGGCTCCTTAGCAGTTGGGACCACCAGGACAGGCGGAGTGGTCAACATTTTCTTGAGCTGAAGGAAAGCTTCATTAGCCTTGTCGTTCCACACGAAAAAAGTGGTCTTCTGCATGAGCTGGTACAGGGGATGAGCCTTCTCGCCCAGCCGACTGATGAGACGACTGATGGATGCCAAGCAGCCAGTAAATTTTTGCACGTCCACCAGTTGGGTGGGCACCTACATCCTGTCGATGGCCTTGATCTTCACAGGGTTGCACTCTATGCCGCGCTCTGAGACCAGAAAGCCAAAGAGCTGGCCGGCTGGCACTCCAAAGACGCATTTCTCCGGGTTGAGCTTGATCTGAAATTGGCGCAAGTTCTCAAAGGTCTCCTTGAGGTCTTCTAGTAACATTCCTCGCTTTTTCGTCTTCACTAGCACATCGTCCACATAGACGTGGGCGTTTCTGCCGAGTTGCTTGAGGAGACACTTCTACATGCAACACTGAAATGTGGCGCCGGGATTTCTCAAGCCGAATGTCATGGTCAGGTAACAGAAGGCTCTGAATGGCGTGATGAAGGCGGTCTTCAGACTGTCGGCCGGTCTCAGTTTGATCTAGTGATACCCTGAGTATGCATCCAAAAATCTCAACAACTCGCATCCGGCTGTGGACTCAATCACTTGGTCAATTCTTGGCAGAGCAAATGGGTCTTTGGGGCAAGCTTTGTTGAGGCTAGTATAATCAATACACATGCGCCACTGCTTGTTCTTCTTCAGTACTAGGACTGGGTTGGATAACCACTCTGGAAAGAACAACTCTTCTCTTCTCCTCCGACAGACGGCAAGGGCTACCTGACTGGGTTGGTATCAGACTGGACGTGTAGCTTGTGCTCGGCGAATTCCGTCGGAACACCCGGCATGTCCTTGGGAGACCATGCAAAGATGTCCCGATTCTCATGGAGGAAATCGACGAGCTCACCTTCCTATTTGCTGTCAAGGTTTGCGCCTATGACAGCGTGCCTCTCCGGGTTCTCCGGGTCCAAGGGTATCTTCTTTGTTTCCTTTGCCAGCTTGAATGAGCCTTCGACTTATGACTCCCTGGGGTTGGGTGACATTTTCAGCTGCTTGCCGGTCATCCCCACAACCCGGTCAAGGAGCCGCTTCTCAGCCGCGATCACGAGGGACTCGGCTAACCGGCTGCTCTCTGCTGCGCAGGCGAACGACTTCTTGTAGTCCCCTTCTATGGTCAGGATTCCCTTGGAGCTCGGCATCTTCATCTTCAGGTAATCATAGTGGGGGACCGCCATGAACTTGGCCAGGGCAGGCCGACCAAGCAACGCATGATAAGGGCTCTCAAGGCCCACCACCTCGAACCAAACTAGCTCTCGGCAGAAATGATTTTTTTCCCCGAAGAGGACATCTATCAGAGTCTTGCCGATTGGTGAGCAGGAAAGGCCAGGAACTATGCCATGGAAAATAGTGCGGGTGGGCTAAAGATGTCTCTGCTTGATACCCAAATTCTCCATGGTATCTTTGTATAGAATGTTGATGCTGCTGCCGCCATCTATCAGAACTCGAGAGAAGTGAGCAGCTCGCCTCTCGGTGGCAAACGTGGCCTCCATCTATCAGAAGAGACGGGATTGGGCATCGCCTTCGTGTGGTCAGCTTGGCTCCAACTAATGGGCTTCTCAGACCAATGCATGAATTCCGGGGTTTCTGATGCCACCCAATTTACTTCTTGTTGATACTGCAGTCTGTTGCGCCTGTCATCGGCCATGCTAGTAAACACGACATAAGCACCATGTTCTTCAGGATAATCATCTTGTATGGCACCGACAGGCCGAGCCGTCGGCTGCTGTAGGGGAGGAGGCGGTGGGCCGGCTGGCGGAGGGGGCTGGAGTTCGTCACCCTTGGCGATCCTGGTGAGCTAGTGGCACTTCCGAGTGGTGTGATTGGACGGCTTCGCACCGCTGTGGAACTTGCAGCGTGCATCGAGAGTCTGTTCGTACGAGAAAGCGGGCAACCAGTTGGGCTTGCTGCCCTTCTGGCATTTCGGAGGAAGCTGCCCTTCTGGCTGCTGATCTTTGACTGTCGCCACCTGCCGGCTGGTGGGAGTCGGCTGCATGGCCTTGCGCTTGTTGTTGTTCTGTTATTGTCGCTCACTCGCCTCACTAGCCGGGGTCTGAGTAGACTGAGGGGCCACCTTGCCTGGCACATTGACTTGAATCTCCATCCTAGGGCGTAGTTCTTGACAGAGGCCAAATGACATGTCGAGTCAGTGGAGAAGACCATGCTGCCGAACACAAAAAAATGGCCGGGGAAAAAAACGCTCCCGAGGTGATTGGAGCAGTTGATCTACAGAACTCTCAATGAAAGTGCCAGTGTCGGTGTCAAAACGAGCAGACCTCGGGGTAGGCGGTCCCGAGCTGCGGATCTCAGATCGAGGGTAACAAGAACGAAGGAGACGATTTTACCTAGTTTTGGGCCCTCTTGATGGAGGTAAAACCCTATGTCGTGCTCATTGATGAAGGTCTATCCAGTACGGAGTTGATCTACCTCAAGATCATAATGCGTGGTCTAACTCTAGGGCTAGGTGAATGATTTTGCGTTGATGTCCCCTCTACAGGCTAAACGCTATGGATTATATACACGCCAAGAAGGGTATCTAGGGTTACAAGGTCGATAGGTACGAGCTAGGCATCAACATATATCTTGGAGTATACGTCAAGTCTTTAGGGAACGCGGTCTTGATCACATCTCCAGCATACGGCCTCCGGAGTCCATCTTGACCATGAATGAGGGCCCATAGACCCAACCCGAGGAGAATGGGCCGGCTAGGTCAAGACACCCTAATCTAGGACACTGTCATTGTCCATTCGCAGTAGCTTAGCAGCACCTCCCAAGCACTTTGTTGACAAGGTTGCACTTAATCCAGCAAAGCAGGAGTAGGGTTTAACAAATCACTATGGCTCAAACCTAGGTAAATGCTCGTGTAATGTGTGTTGCTGCTGCTTTTGGTGTGTTGCATGCCCACGCCGAACCAAAAGGGGCTTCTCGATCCCATAGATTGTTCGCGTGCAGATGTAGGATCGAGAAGAGGTGTCTAGAGGGGGGTGATTAGACCCTTAACAAAGAAAAGTAGCAGTTTTAATTTCTTTAAGTTAAGGTGGAGTTTTAGCACAAGTTTAAACATTCACAATACATTTCAAGCAAGCATGGGAAGAGTATATGAGAAGCAGCAAGTAAAGCATCTAACTTGCAAGAAAGTAAAGGGATGGGATTGGAGTGTGCAAACGCAATTGGAAACACAGAGATTTTAGGCGTGGTTCCGATAGGTGGTGCTATTGTACATCCACGTTGATGGAGACTTCAACCCACGAAGGGTAACGGTTGCACGAGTCCATGGAAGGATCCACACATGAAGGGTGCAGAAGAAGCAACCTTGTCTATCCCACCATGGCCATCCCCCATGAAGGTGTTCCCTCACTTGAGTAGATCTTCACGAAGTAGGCGATCTCCTTGCCCTTACAAACTCCTTGGTTGAACTCCACAATCTTGACGGAGGCTCCCAAGTGACACCTAACCAATCTAGGAGACACCACTCTCCAAAAGGTAATAGATGGTGTGTTGATGATGAACTCCTTGCTCTTGTGCTTCAAATAATAGTATCCCCAACATTCAACTCTCTCTCACAGATTTGGATTTGGTGGAAAGATGATTTGAGTGAAAAGCAACTTATAGAAGGCTAGAGATCAAGATTCTTGTGGTCGGAATGGAATATCTTGGTCTCAACACATGAGTAGGTGGTTCTCCCTCACAAAATGAACGGTAGAAGTGTAGGCACGTTCTGATGGCTCTCTCCATGAATGGAGGTTGCGTGGAGGGTTATATATAGCCTCCACACAAAATCTGACTATTACACACAATTTACCGAACCCGGTGGGACCGAATCGAGAAACTCGGTCAGACGGATATGGTTCAAAATGTGAACGTTATGATTTTTGGTGGGACCGATATGATCAAGACGGTGGGATCGATGTGCTAGGGTTAGGGTAATACCTCAACTCAGTTTAGTCGATTACTCAAACTCGGTGGGACCGATTTTGGTAATAAGAAAAACAAATAGTTGGTCAAGCAAACTCGGTGGGACCGATTTGCATATCTCAGTGAGACCGAAATTATTGCAATTGGTAACAGAGAGATTGCAAGCCCATCTCGGTGAGACTGAGATCCCATCGGCGAGACTGAACTGATTAGGGTTTCTGGCAATGGCTATGTCAAGTGAACTCCATGACACCGGATAGATCATATCGGTGAGGCCGAGTTTGACGTCTGGTTTGGGACATATGTGGAAATGATAAAGTGGTTGAGGGCTTTGGATCATATCACTAAGCACTTTGAGGAACCAAGCCATTAAGAAACACCTCATCCCCTTTTAATAGTATTGGCTTTTCCTATGGACTCAATGTGATCTTGGATCACTAAAATGAAAAAGAAGAGTCTTGAGCTTTTGCCAGTCCTTGTCCTTAGCATCTTGAAGGGGTTCCACATTCTCTTGTCCAAGCCAATCGACTGTTGAACTCATCTGAAATATACAAGATAGAAGTATTAGTCCAACAAGAGATATGTTGACATTAATTACCAAAATCACCCAGGGAGCACTTGTGCTTTCAGTCTCCCCCATTTTGGTAATTGATGACAACATACATCAAAGCTTTAGATAAAGATATAGAGAATATCTAGTATAGCTTTGGAAGGCCATGTAACATGCATGCAGTCATGTAAATATAGAATGTAAGATCATGTGAATGCATAACCATGACAGAGCAAGCAATGAGTGACATGTATCTTGGCTATATGCAAGAGAGAAAATGGTGTGGATTTAAGAAGTGTACCTTCATGTTCATGAGTCCTTCTTGCAAACAATATGTACATCAGCAAGAGATAATCATGGACATGAGTGTGATCCATACACCTACCTTGTGGTCTTGAGCTGGCTTTGAAAGAGATGAACCTGAGTAAACAAGGTTAGATAACACAGAAACATCTACTAAACAGAGCAAGAACAACAAACCACAAGTGTACCAAGACTGGGATGACATGTAGAGAGTGAGTACTAGGTACTTTATTGGGTATAGACATGTCCCCAAAGAGAAAAGATATGCAATGAAATCTAAGATTTCCTTCCCTTAGATGTCTTTCTCCCCCTGAATCTTATATGGGATACTAGGAGAAGGTAGGGACAAGAAAATCAGAGCAAAATGAGAAAAACAGCACAAAGCAATCATAGCACATACTAACAGGTCCTTCCCCTCTTAAAGATGTGTGACTTGTTTCCTCTTGAATACCAAGCATCTGGGGCTCTCTCTCTCTTTGATGTGATTAAGCATTCTCCCCTTTGATGTGATTAAGCTTTGATGTGATCTCTCTCTCCCCCTTTGACATCAATTTCTAAGAAGGGGTCTTCTGGAGTGTGAGTCGAATAGGTTTCGTCCTTGAGTCATTGAGTGGAGTTGGAACAAATATGCAGCATGCAAATGGAAAAGTGTCTCATCAGCATTGAAATCGGTAACACCGAGTTGTTTTTCTTTGGTGGCACCGAAGTAGTTTGGTTAGGCCGAAATAAACAATCCAGTGAGTCTGAGCTCAACACAGAGAGAAACTATTTGTCATCTCAGCTCACTTAGGAAAATAAAGTCTCACAAAGATTTGCAAGGAATTAACTGAAATATTTGCAATGAATTGGATGCAGGGAATGCATAAACCAATAGAGAAACTAAAGAAATCTAGGTGAAGTTTTTTTTATTATAGAAGGGGAACAAATATGCAAGAGACAAATGCAAGAACTCAGAGAAACACTAGAGAACTTCATCTAGAATTCGTCGGTGACAAAGTCACCTATGTTAGAGTATATTGACTGAGGAGTCAAGTGAGAACACTTGATCGTAGGTTAGACTCATCGTTTAAGCTCAAAATGGTTGTACCATTTTCCGTTTAAGCATTTTGATGTATTCACATCTTGTTGAGCTGCTTTGACCCATGACTTGGGGTAAAGCTTCTCTAAGATGGAATAGCATACCTTGGGTGGTGGTGTTGAAATTGATCATGTAGTTGAACTTGTGCGGGATGCTCAAGGTTGATGTAGCTCATCGAGAGTTGGGAGAACCACTTGTAGTTTTGAGTTCATCTACCTACATGGGTTAGTCTTGAAAGAAAGAGCACATGTGTATCCAAAATGACAATCATGAAATTTGATATCAAATGAAATTTGATATAGAGAATTTGTCAAAGGATATGTTGAATGGTTTCATGATTCCTTGTCTTCAACCACCATATTTTAGAGACTTGGTGATGTAGAGATTGCTTCAGATGTGAGTGAGTGGCAATATCATAAAATTAGATCCATCCAAGTACCTACAAAGGTTAGATAGCATGCAAGGGTGCAAATATATCCAAGACATATGATCATCATCATAGGAGAAATATCAAGGATTATTCAAAGGCTCATGCCTTGCATCTATCCAAATGGAGTTTCTACTCCAATTTTGAGGCATCGATCATGTTCAATTCACCTCTCAAACGGCAAAATACATTCTCATCAAGTGGTTTGGTGAATATATCCGCCAATTTCTTATTGGTACGAACCTTCTTAAGAACAATGTCCCCTTTTGGAACATGATCTCGAATGAAATGATGACGAACTTCAATATGCTTAGTTTGAGAATGTTACACGGGATTGTGATAAATCTTAATAGCACTTTAATTGTCACAAAGCAATGGAACATGTTTCACATAGATCCCATAATCTTTACGAATTTGGGTCATCCAAAGTAATTGAGCACAACATGAACCGGCAGCAATGTATTCCGCTTCGGTGGTAGATAAGGATACCAAGTTTTGTTTCTTGGAGGACCAAGAAAAAAGAGAGCTACCAAGAAATTGACAAGTACCCAAGGTGGACTTTCTATCAACCTTGTCTCCGGAAAAGTCCGAGTCGGAATAGCCAACAAGATCAAAAGAAGACCTCTTAGGATACCAAATGCCCAAATTTGGTGTATGAATTAAGTATCTCACTATCCTTTTCACAGCCTTAAGATGACATTCTTTGGGGGCTACTTGATATCTTGCACACATGCACACACTTAGCATAATATCGGGATGGGAGGCACATAGATATAACAATGAACCAATCATAGAGCGATAAACGTTTTGGTCAACCGGCTCACCATCCTTGCTCAAGTCAAGATGTCCACTAGAAGGCATGGGTGTATTCATACCTTTGCATTATTGCATGTTGAACTTCTTGAATAAGTCCTTCGTATACTTTGTTTGGGGAACAAAGGTACCCTCCTTAGTTTGCTTGATTTGCAAACTAAGAAAGAACTTGAGTTCACTCATCATAGACATCTCAAATTTATCCGACATTAGCTTTCCAATCTTTTCACTAAAATGAGGGTTAGTTGATCCAAATATGATATCATCAACATAAATTTGGCACACAAATAATTCACCATTAACCCCTTTAGTAAAAGAGTAGAATATATCTTTCCAATCTCAAAACCTTTTTCAATAAGGAACTTGGTCAAGCATTTATACCATGCTCTAGGAGCTTGTTTAAGAACATAAAGAGCTTTGTGAAGTTTGTAAACATGATCGGGTTTCTTAGGATTAACAAAGCCGGGAGGTTGTTTAACATAAACTTTCTCCTCAATTTCACCATTTAGAAAAGAACTTTTAATGTCCATTTGGTACAAGGTAATATCATGGTGATTTTCATAGGCTAGTAAGATGCGGATGGACTCAAGTCTAGCAATTGGGGCATATATCTCACCATTGTCCATACCTTCGACTTGAGTGTAGCCTTGGGTAACGAGACATGCTTTATTGCGAACGACTTGTCCATCTTTGTCTTGCTTGTTGCAAAACACCCATTTCGTAACGATGATGTTGTGGTTATTGTCTGGCTTCTCGACCAATGTCCACACTTGGTTCCTCTCAAAGTTGTGTAGCTCTTCATGCATGGCATGTATCCAATCCGGATCTTAAAATGCTTCTTCAACCTTGATAGGTTCAATGCTAGAGATGACTTAATAATCTTCACAAAAATTTGCCAAACGAGTTTTAGAGCATGTGATTCTCCCGGTTTTGATATCATTGAAGATTTTCTCGACGGGATGGTCTCTTGTGACTCTTGTTCTATCTCATGAGAGCTTTTGTTTGGGTTGGGGTGGAATATCTTCTTCATCATCTTGTTCTTCCTCTTGGCCTTCTTCGTTGTTGATGTTGTCGTTCTCTTATCGAGGTGGAGAAGGAGGTTGATGAGGTTCATCTTGGTGTACTTCCTCGTTTTCTTCATCTTGGTGTGTCCCACTTGTGGATGCCTCCGTGTCAACTCTTGGTTCAACTTGTCGTGAGGTAGAAGCTTCCACTTGGACGGATGAAGTACTCTCCTTCACCTCCGTTTGACGAATCTTTCCAATAGACAAGTCTTGAATTGCTTCCTAAGGGTCTTTGTCTCCTACATCAATTGGCAATTGCTCTACTTGCGGGCCGTTAGATTCATCAAACTTCACATCTACCATATCTTCAACCTTTCGGGTGAAATTGTTGTAGACACGGTAAGTGTGAGTGTTTGAGCCATTACCAAGTAGGAAACCCTCATGAGATTTAGGAGAAAATTTAGAATGACGATGCTTATCAATAATATAGCACTTTGAGCCGAATACTCAAAAGTATCCAACTTGGGGTTTGTTACCGGTGAGAAGCTCGTATGCCGCCTTGCTGAGTAGCTTGTGAAGATACAAGCGATTTGTTGCATGACAAGTTGTCTCAGTCGCTTCCTCCCAAAAGTGTTTTGTCGTCTTGTACTCATCAAGCATCGTTCTCGCCATCTCAATGAGAGTTCGGTTCTTCCGCACAACAACTCCATTTTGTTGAGGCATGTACGTAGCCGAGAACTCGTGTGAAATCCCTTCTTCGTTAAGAAAGGTACCCACATTTGCATTCTTGAACTCCTTTCCATTATTGTTGTGAACCTTCTTGATCTTCACTTCAAATTAATTTTGGTCCTTCCTAGCGAAGCTCTTGAAGATATTTTGGACCTGCGATTTATCATCAAGAAAGAGCACCCACGTAAATCTTGAAAAATCATCGACTATGACTACACCATATGAGTTTCCACTGAGACTTTCATAGGCATTAGGACCAAAGATATCCATATGAAGTAGCTCAAGCAGTCTTCTCGTGGTCATGATGTTCTTCACGGGGTGGCTTCCTCCAACTTGTTTTCCTGCTTGACAAGTACTGCACAATCTATCCTTGTCAAATATAACATCTTTCACTCCAAGGATATGCTCACCTTTAATAAGCTTATCAGGATTTCGCATGCCCACATGACATAACCTTCTATTTCCCAACCAACGTTTTGAATACTTAGCAATTAAGCAAGTTCTAGGTTGATCCTTTTTAGTGAAATCAACAATGTATAGATCACCTATACATATACCGATAAATACCATATTACGATTATCTCTATGAAACACTTGGCAATCTACTTCAGTAAATAGGACATTGAAGCCAAAGTCAACAAGTCTAGATACGGAAAGTAAATTATAGCCAAGAGATTCAATGAGCATGATATTTTGTATGCAGCTATCATCTGAGATGGTAACCTTACCAAGAACAACCACCTTACCCTTTGAGTTGTCACCAAGAGTGACATACTTTCGAGGGGCCGTTGTTTTCAGCAAGCTCACGAAACATGTCCTTGTCTCCGGTCATGTGATCGGTACATGTAATTTACCCAATTTGTACTCCAATTATGTTCGGGTTCACGAAACTTGTAACACCCTCGATGCGACTATAGCTCCCACGTGTCGAGGCACGACTTAGAGGCATAATCGCACTGAAGGCAATGTCGCAAGTCAGGCAATCTTCACAATATCCCATGTAGTATAATTAATAAAAGGGGAGATAATATAGTTGGCTTACACTCGCCACGTCAATCAAGATACATAAATAACAATACATCATCCAAACACTCATGGCCCGACTACGGCGCCAAAATAAAAGACAACCCAACATGCGACACGGTCCCGATCACCCCAACTAGGCACCACTACTGATCATCAGGAAAAGAAACATAGTATCGCTGAGAGTCCTCGTCGAACTCCCACTTGAGCTCGAGCGCGTCACCTGGAGCGGAATCATCAGGCCCTGCATCTAGTGTAATACTAATCTGTGAGCCACAGGGACTCAGCAATCTTGCACCCTCGCAATCAAGACTATTTAAGCTTAATAGGTAAGGCAAGGTAAATATAAGTGGAGCTGCAGCAAGCGACTAGCATATATGGTGGCTAACCTATTCGCAAAAGAGGGCGAGAAGAGGAGGCAAAGCGTGAGCGAGAAGCTAGAGAACAACCTGCGCAAGCATAACTCCAACACCGTGTCCACTTCCCCGACTCTGCCGAGAAGAGGCCATCACGGTAACTCACACGGTTGATTCATTTTAATTAAATTAAGGTTCAAGTTATCTACAACCGGACATTAACAATATCCCATCTGCCCATAACCGTGGGCACGGCTTTCAAAAGTTCAAATCCCTGCAGGGGAGTCCCAACTTAGCCCATGACAAGCTCTCATGGTCAACGAAGGAATAGACCTCCTCCCGAGACGTTCCGATCAGACTCGGTATCTCGGTTCTTCAAGACACTTCGACAGGTTAAAACAAGACCAGCAACACCGCCCGAATGTGCCGACAAATCCCGATAGGAGCTGCACATATCTCGTTCTCAGGGAACACTAAGATGAGACTAGCTACGAGTAAAACCAACCCTCAAGTTTCCCCGAGGTGGCCCCGCAGGCAGCTCAGTCGGACCAACACTCAGAGGAGCACTGGCCCGGGGGGGGGGGGTTTAAATAAGATGACCCTCGGGCTCCGGAAACCCAAGGGAAAAAGAGGCTAGGTGGAAAATGGTAAAACCAAGGTTGGGCATTGCTGGAAAAGCTTTAATCAAGGCGAACTATCAAGGGGTTCCCATTATAACCCAACCGCGTAAGGAACGCAAAATCCGGGAACATAACACCGATATGACGGAAACTAGGGCGGCAAGAGTGGAACAAAACACTAGGCGAGAGGCTGATCCTTCCACCCTTTACCAAGTATATAGATGCATTAAGGTATCATGGCAAAATAATGATATCCCAACAAGTAAATAATGTTCCAACAAGGAATGGTCTCCAATCTTCACCTGCAACTAGCAACGCTATAAGAGGGGCTGAGCAAAGCAGTAACATAGCCAATCAACGGTTTGCTAGGACATGGTGGGTTAGAGGTTTGACATGGAAGTTGAGAGGCTTGAAAGCAAGTGGTAGGCATCGTAGCATTGGCATAGCAAAAGAGCGAGCATCTAGCATAGCAAAGATAGTAGTGATTTTGAGGGTATGATCATCTTGCCTGCAAAGTTGTCAGGGTTGACTGGATCCTTGAAAGCAAACTTAACGGGCTCCTCGTTAGCGAACTCGTCTCCCGGCTCTACCCAAACAAGACAAACAAGCAACAAGGACACAATCAACCACGTGCAAGGATCAAACAATAAGTTGCAAACATGGTATGCCATGCGGAATGCAATGCGGGATGCCTATGCAACATTTGACAAGGGATGCATGAACCTGGCCTTAACATGGAAATCAAAGTGTGCCACTGGAAAGATGAGATGAAATCGCTTGAAAACGATATAAAGAACGCCGGAATCGGAGTTACGGTTTGGAAATGGCAAGCGATTCAAATATGACACCGGTCTGCGATTTACAACATGTAGCCATCTAAAAGCAATGAGATGAACATGCTACAGCACTCAAACATGACAACAAAATACATGGTAGGGATTTATTCAGGATGCTTGAAAAACATCTAGCACTGAGCTACGGCCAATTCATCATTAACAGGTTCAAACAAGCATGGCAAAAATGCATATGGTAAACAGATCTCAGACTTAGTGAAATTAACACTTGTCTGGATTTCCAGATCAGGAAGCACTCTTTGGAGCAACAAAACTACATGCTACAGGACCTGAACATGGCAAAGTAAAACATGACATGGAGCTACTCAAAAAGTTTAACAAAAGTCCCTTAGTGACCTTAAGTCAAAAGGGATCAGAAAACATATTAGCAAGCATGTGAACATAGCAAAAGCATAATCAGTTTTCAGACTTAGTTAAAACTGGCACATGCTGAAACATATCTCAAGTAGGCATGTTTACGAGCTCGATGCACTCACTAAGGAGCAAGTCATGAAAAGCTAAGAATACACCCATCAAGAATACACAAAATGCAAGCTAGGCATGGCAAGAACAATAGCATAGCATGCACGGATCAACTACAACATCCTCGGCAAAATTGCTAACAAGTAGACAATCTGCCCAGATTCACGAAGTAGCAAAAGTAGAGCTCGATTGACTCAAGCTAGGGTGCTCCATAATTGCAAACAAAGACATGGATGGTTAGAGCACTACAAGATTAATAAAACATCCTTACTGATCAACCTCAAAAGAGGCACGTATCACTAGGAAACAACATGAACATATGGCCATATGAGATAAACAGGTCAAGGACTTAGTGGAAATGCTAAGTCCCTGAAAACAGAAAAACTAAGTGCCTCAATTTGCAAGCTTGTGCTAGTCACCACACAAATCACAAAAATACATGGGTTGCACCTCTGGAAAGATGGCAAAACCCCTAACAAAACATATGTAGAGCTCATGGGCATATCATGCACACAATAATCATGGCAAAAATGACAAAAAGCTAAATGGAGCAGCAAATCTGACAATTATCTCAAGTAGCACTCTTCTAACAGCATTTCGGGCATCAAGATTAACTCAAATGAAAATTATGCAATGGAACGAAATGATGTACCCTCTAAGGCGAACATTTTGATATGCTATATGTTAAAAACGGAGCTACGGATGCAGAGATATAGCATGATGAACAGGAGCACATGAACTAGGGTTTCGGGCAAAAAGTCAACCGTCTCCAACTCAGATCTAGATCCGGCCGGGATCACTGTTCATGCGCGGAAGTCTAGGTCGCCGGAATCGGAGGTGGGCCGCCAGAGTAGAAACCGTCCGGTCGGGGCGGCCTTGCCGGCGATGAGGGGCTGCGAGGAGGCGGCGCCGGCGGGCACGGATGCCGAGGTGGCCGCGGGCGGCGTGGGCGGCGTCTGCCGGTGCGAGGAGGCGGCGAGGTGGCATCCTCACCAGAGATGGCACGTGGCGGCGGGGTGGCCGGCGATGGGGAAGACGCGGGCGGTGCGCTGGGGCGGCTCGGCCCGGGCGGCGGCGGCGGAGGGCCCGCCTTGGGCCTCGCGGGCCGGCGGCGGAGGAGGCCCCGCGCGGGACAGGTGGCGGCCTCTCACTGGCTGGGCGCGGCGGCGCGGTGTGTCCGGCCCGGGGCGGACATTGTCCGTCGGCGGCGGGCAATTTTAGGGTTTCGGGGGAGAAGGAGATCCGGATTTTGGAGGGGGGGTCTATTTATAGGCATAGAGGGAGCTACGAGTCCAAATGAGGTGCGGTTTTCGGCCACGCGATCGTGATCGAACACTCTAGATGATGGAGAGGGTTTTGGTGGGTTTTGGGCCAAATTGGAGAGGTGTTGGGCTGCAACACACATGAGGCATTTTCGGTCCCTCGGTTAACCGTTGGAGCATCAAACAAAATCCAAATGGTACGAAACTTGACAGGCGGTCTACTGGTAGTAAACCAAGGCCGCTTGACAAGTCTCGGTCCAATCTGGAAATGTTTAATCCCCACACACACGAAAGAAAGGTAGAAATGACCACCGGAGGAGAACGAAGCGCCGGAATGCAAAACGGACAATGGGGAAAATGCTCGAATGCATGAGATGAACACGTATGCAAATGCAATGCGCATGATGACATGATATGAGATGCATGACAATGATAACACACACGGAGAGGAAGAAGACGACCGGGGGGCAGCCGGATCCGGGCGGGGAGGCGAGGCTGGAGGTCAGAGGAGGGGCTGGCCGGCCGCGGTAGAGCTCGGCTCCGGCCGGCGAGGAGCGAGGTGGCGAGGAGGTCCGCCGGCGGAGTTCGGGCGGCAACCTGCGCGCGGTGGCGGGGTGCGCCGGCGTTGAGAGAGGCGTCGGCGGGGCGAAGGCGCGGGGCGGCGCGCCTCTTCGGGCCGCGGGGGCCGGCCTCGGGCCGAGCGGGCAGCGGTGGTGGAGGCGGTGGCGGCACCATGTGGCGTGACGAGAGTGGGCGGCGGCGATGTCCGGCGCGCAGATGAGGAGCTGGGCTAGGTTTAGGGTGGTTTGGATCCGGAATTTCGGGGAGGGGATATTTATAGAGGTAGGAGGATCTAGGAAGCTCCAAATGAGGTGCGGTTTTCGGCCACGCGATCGTGAACGAACGCTCTAGATGATGGAGAGGGTTTTGGTGGATTTTGGGCCAAATTGGAGGGGTGTTGGGCTGCAACACACATGAGGCCTTTTCGGTCCCTCGGTTAATCGTTGGAGTATCAAACGAAGTCCAAATGATACGAAACTTGACAGGCGGTCTACCGGTAGTAAACCAAGGCTGCTTGCAAGTCTCGGTCCAATCCGGAAATGTTTAATCCCCACACACGAAAGAAAGGTAGAAATGACCACCGGAGGAGAACGAAGCACCGGAATGCAAAACGGACAATGGGGAAAATGCTCGAATGCATGAGATGAACACGTATGCAAATGCAATGCACATGATGACATGATATGAGATGCATGACAACGACAACAACACACAGAGACAAAAACCCGAACCCGAGAAAATAAAATAACTTTAACGCCGGAAACGGCAAGAGTTGGAGTACATATTGGGAAAGTCATATCCGGGGTGTTACAACACTCCACCACTACGAAAGGATCTCGTCCCGAGATCTAGGACTGAAAGAACGCCGAGTACTCATAACGGAGGTGATCCTCGCGCTCCTAGGTAGCTTCACGGTCGGAATGGTGTGACCACTTGACTTTGAGGAATTTGATTGACTTGTTGCGAGTCTTGCATTTAGTCTCTTCAAGAATAGCCACTGGGTGCTCACGATAAGAGAGATCTTCTTGGAGCTCAATGTCCTCGAAGTTGACGGTGCGGTCAGGAGTATTGAAGCACTTTCAGAGCTGAGAGACATGGAACATGTCCTGAACATTTGCAAAGTTTGAAGTAAGCTCGAGTTGATAGGCGAGGTCGCCTCTCTTGCTTACGATCTTGAAAGGTCCCACGTATCTGGGGGCAAGCTTCCCTTTGATACCGAAGCGATGAGTACCTTTCATAGGAGAGACGCGGAGGTAAACATGATCTCCGATCTCGAAATCCAAATCACGGTGGTTACTATCATAGTAGCTCTTCTGGCGGGATTGGGCTGCTTTGAGGTTATCTCGAATGACTTTGCACATTTCCTCTACCTCTGTGATTAAGTCATTACCCAAAAGCTGACGTTCACCGGTTTCAGAGCAGTTGAGAGGGGTACGGCACTTCCTGCCATACAGAATTTCAAATGGGGCCTTGGCCGAACTTGCTTGAAAACTGTTGTTGTAGGATAATTCAACATATGGAAGACAATCCTCCCACTTCATGCCGAAGGAGTTCACACAAGCCCTGAGCATATCTTCAAGAATCTGGTTGACACGCTCGACTTGACCGCTAGTTTGAGGATGGAAAGCTGTGCTGAAGCGGATGTTGGAGCCCATGGCCTTCTGAAAAGAATCCCAAAACTTGGAGGTAAAGATGTTGCCACGGTCTGAAGAGATCACTTGTGGAATACCGTGCGGATAGACAATTCGAGAGGTATAGAGTTCCGCCAATTGAGCTGCAGTGATTGACTCTTTGATAGGCAGAAAGTGAGCCACATTAGTGAGTTTGTCGATGACAACGAATACAGCATCATTGCCACGCTTGGACTTTGGAAACCCAGTCACGAAGTCCATCTCAATGTGGTCAAACTTCCATTCTGGAATGGCAAGAGGTTGGAGGAGACCAGCTGGCCTTTGGTGTTTTGCCTTCACTCTTCTGCAGACATCACACTCATTCACGAATTGAGCAATCTCGCACTTCATTCGAGTCCACCAATAAGCCTGCTTGAGCTCCTGATACATCTTCGTGCTCCCAGGGTGGATGGAGAGGAGAGAATTGTGAGCCTCGTTCATGATCACTTTACGAAGTTCACCTTTGGGTACAACAATACGATCCTCGAAGAAAAGAGTATCCTTGTCATCAAGGCGGTAGCATTTGTACTTGGGTTGACTCTTGGCAATCCCAATCTTCACCTTTTTCACCATAGCATCAAGAAGTTGGGCTTGGCGAATCTGGTCTTCCAAGGTAGGAGAGACTTGAAGGTTGGCGAGGAAACCTTGAGGAACAACTTGCAGAATTAGTTTGCGGAAAGCTTCACAAAGCTCGGGTTGATAAGGTTTGAGAATCAGACTGTTGCAATAAGCCTTCCTGCTCAATGCGCCAGCAATCACATTGGCCTTGCCTGGAGTATACTCGATGCTCGGATTATACTCTTGAATCATTTCAACCCATAGAGTTTGCCTGAGGTTGAGATTAGGCTGAATGAAGATGTACTTGAGACTCTTGTGATCAGTGAAAATGTCCACTTTTCTTCCCAATAAGAGATGTCTCCAAGTCAAAAGAGCATGCACAACTGCCGCCAACTCGAGATCATGAGTGGGTTAATTCTTCTCATTGGGCTTCAATTGGCGAGAGGTATAAGCAACAACTTTCTTCTCTTGCATCAATACTGTGCCAAGACCTTGGAGAGAGGCACCACAAAAGACCTCGTACGGCTTGGATTCATCAGGCGGAGTCAGAACTGGAGCATTGATCAATTTCTCTTTCAAACTGTTGAAAGCAATGTCACACTCCGGAGACCAAACGTACTTGACGTGCTTCTGGAGAAGATTTGAGAGTGGCTTCGCGATCTTGGAAAAGTTTTCAACGAATCTTCGGCAGTAGCTTGCGAGACCGAGGAAGCTATGGAGTTGCTTCACATTATGAGGAGGTTCCCAATTCACAATTGCAGACACCTTCTCAGGATTCACGGCAATGCCCTTGGCAGAGATGATATGACCAAGATAAAGAACCTCATCGAGCCAAAATTCGCACTTGGAGAACTTGGCGTAGAACTGGTGTTCCCTCAGCTTATCGAGTACCAAACGCAAGTGCTTGGCATGATCTTCCTTGTTCTTCAAGAAAACCAGAATGTCATCGAGATAGACCAAAACGAGGTCATTGGTGTAGGCATTGAAGATGAAGTTCATCATGCGAGAGAAAGTCGGAGGAGCATTGACGAGGCCAAAAGACATGACAGTGTATTCATATGAACCATGGCTTGTCCTGAAAGCCGTCTTGGGAATATCTTGCTCGCGGATTTGAATCTGATGATAACCCATACGGAGATAAAGCTTGGAGAATACTTGGTCACCTTTGAGTTGTTCGAATAGCTCATTGATGTTGGGAAGTGGGTATTTGTTCTTGATGGTCTTCTTGTTCAATGGACGGTAATCAATACACAGCCGGTCCGTTCCATCCTTCTTTTTCACAAAAAGAACACCACAACCCCACGGAGAAGAAGTAGGCCAGATGAGACCCATTCTCTCTTGCATATCGAGTTGCTTCTTCAGCTCCTTCAACTCTTCAGGTTCGAGCTTGTAAGGGCTCTTGCACACAGGTTCCGTGCCGGGCTCAAGATCAATAACGAATTCAACTGGCCGGTGCGGAGGCATTCCTAGAAGCTCTTCTGGAAAGACGTCTTGATATTCGCAAACGACTGGAATTTGCGAGATAGCATCCAGTTCACCCTTCTCATTGAGAGAAAACAAACAGATGGTATCATCACGAGCGGCAAAGACAATTACATCCTCAGACGAATGAGTCAATTGAATCTGCCTGGCAGCCCAATCAAGATGCACCTTGTGCTTAGAAAGCCAATCCATTCCAAGAATAAGATCAATATTCGAGTTACCAAGAACCATTGGAGAAGCGAGAAACTTGAAATCACCCAACGTGATAGTAATATCCGGGACGCAAAAATTAGCTGTCATTTGCTTGCCCGGGGACACGATTTCCAAGGAACTTTGCAGATACTGATAATCGCACTCATACTTTGATGCAAAAGGTTTGGAAATGAAACAATGCGATGCACCAGTGTCAAAAAGAACTTTTGCAGGAATATCATTAACAGGAAGTTTACCCATGATGACATTTGATGAATCCTCTGCCTGAGCTGCATTCATCAAGTTGACCTTGGCGTGCTTGGGGTTATGCTTGACCACAGCTGTACTTGCCGATCTTACAGGAGGAGGAGGAGGAAGACGCCTCTGATTGAGACACTTGTTGGCATAGTGACCCTTCCGTTGGCACTTGTTGCACGTGACCTCTGAAAGCAGACGGTGGTATGGAGCACTCGATCTTGGAGCTTGAGACGAAGTCTTGTTCTGAAAGCCAGGGTTGGGTGGGTGGGAAGATCCACTGCCACCTTTGCTCTTCTGCTGATACGGCTGATGGAATGGAGGAGGAGGAGGAAGCCAATACTTCTGCTGCTTGGCCACTTGAGTAGAGGAAGAAGGAGTAGCATCTTTGACTCGCTTCTTGGAAGCATCACACCTCAGTTGAGCGGCCTCTTGCTTCAATGCCATGTTGTAGAACTCATCGTACCTCAAGGGCTCAAAGAGAACAAGAGCTAGCTGAATTTCTTCTCTGAGACCACCCCTGAACTGGTATATCATGCTATTCTCGTTAGGGACATCCTACTTGGCAAAGGGGGCGAGCTTCTGAAACAAATTGTTGTAGTCATAGACAGACAAAGAGCCTTGCTTCAGGTTGCGGAATTCCTCACGCTTGCTTTCAACCACGCTCTGAGGGATATGGTGAGCTCGGAAATCTTGACGGAATTCATCCCAAGTGATCGCACGTCCACCTCTGGAATCCTTGTACTGCTGGAACCATTTTGCAGCTTGATCTTTGAGTTGGAAAGAAGCGAACTTGACAAAGTCCTCAAACCTGACGTTACTGCACTCGAAATGCTTGCACAGATCCACGAGCCAATCGTCAGCATCGGTTGCCTCAACACAATTGCTGAAAGTATTTGGCCCATTAGCAAGGAACTGGTTGAGTGTAGCGAAGTGATTCTGATTGTGGCCTTGGTTCCCTTGGTTGCCTTGATTGCGCTCTTGAAGAATTTGCATGATCAACTGTGTGTTTGCATTGGTTGCGGCCATCATAGCTTGCCATGCCTCCGAAGGAGGTGGAGGTGGTGGCGGATCTTGATAATGATTCTGATTGGTGCTCTTAGCGGGAGCCATCCTGAAGAGGTTGACCACCGTTAGCACATAGACAGATAAAATGGAGCTGAATCCAACAGAATGAAAATTGCAACATAAAGTCTTCACATCCGAACAAAATGAACGAATGCATTCCTCTTGAAATGGTCACATATCCATAAATTGAGGAGCCACTTAGAATTTAGGTAGAGAAATAAATCAACAAGGTACGGATCAAGAACGAATACTCGGTAAGAAATCCCAATCTCAAACCAATTATCCATGGAAGAAGACTAGAGCTACAAGAATTCCCACCTATGAAACTCCCGAACCTTTCCGGTTATGCAATCAGGTGTTGGGGATACAGGGGAAGCATAATATCTCACCCAAATATAGCAAATCCTACATCTAGCTGTATCCATCCTTCAACACATAACCGAGAAAAACTTCGGAAACCATCTACCTCAACCTTCGAAAAGCATCCGTTATACAAGTTATGGCGATACTCCCGAACTCCCGCCCCAGTACTGGGTGGCGTCGAGGTTATCTCACCAACGAACTGCATAAAAGAGATTTTCGATGTCGGCGTACTAAACTCAGGTATTCCAGAACTACAACGATAAAATTATGACGACAACACCTCAGAGCTCAACTCCCCGGGACACTTCCACAAAACCCCTGACAGGAGGTGTTCTCGTCATAAAACCATCGGAACGATTCCATGATACCCGCGTGATCCTAAAAAAAGTTTAGTGAAATTTGAGAAGAGAAGAGTCAAAACTCTACGTCAGGATGCCTTACCAGAGCGATGAGGAGACTGGGAAGTAAAAAGAATTCCTAAACTCTCCGATATATAATTCCTAAATGACTCAAAACATTTTTGTAGACACAACTCGGCTGCTAAAAACGATTAATCAGTGGGGGCTCCTAAGGCCGGGGAAGGCTCTGATTACCAACTTATAACACCCTCGATGCGACTATAGCTCCCACGTGTCGAGGCACGACTTAGAGGCATAATCGCATTTAAGGCATATGTCGCAAGTCAGGCAATCTTCACAATATCCCATGTAGTATAATTAATAAAAGGGGAGATAATATAGTTGGCTTACACTTGCCACGTCAATCAAGATACATAAATAACAATACATCATCCAAACACTCATGGCCCGACTACGGCGCCAAAATAAAAGACAACCCAACATGCGACACGGTCCCGATCACCCCAACTGGGAACCACTACTGATCATCAGGAAAAGAAACATAGTATCGTTGAGAGTCCTCGTCGAACTCCCAATTGAGCTCGAGCGCGTCACCTGGAGCGGAATCATCAGGCCCTGCATCTGGTGTAATAGTAATCTGTGAGCCACAGGGACTCAGCAACCTCGCACCCTCGCGATCAAGACTATTTATGCTTAATAGGTAAGGCAAGGTAAATATGTGGAGCTGCAGCAAGCGACTAGCATATATGGTGGCTATCCTGTTCGCAAAAGAGAGTGAGAAGAGGAGGCAAAGCGCGAACGCATAACTAAAGAGGGCAAACATGCGGCAAGCATTACTCCAACAACGTGTCCACTTCCTGGACTCCGCCGAAAAGAGGCCATCACGGTAACTCACACTGTTGATTCATTTTAATTAAGTTAATGTTCAAGTTATCTACAACCATACATTAACAAATTCCCATCTGCCCATAACCGCGGGCACGGCTTTCGAAAGTTCAAATCCCTGCAAGGGAGTCCCAACTTAGCCCATGACAAGACCTCACGGTCAACGAAGGAATAGACCTCCTCTCGAGACGTTCCGATCAGACTCGGTATCTCGGTTCTTCAAGACACTTCGATAGGTTAAAACAAATCCAGCAACACCACCTAATGTGCCGACAAATCCCGATAGGAGCTGGACACATCTCATTCTTAGGGCACACTCAGATGAGCTCTCCATACAACTAAAACCAAACCTCGAGTTTCTCCGAGGGGGCGCTGCACAGGACTCTAGTTCGGACCAACACTTAGAGGAGCACTGGCCCGGGGGGGGGGCTAAAATAAGATGACCCTCAGGCTCCGGAAACCCAAGGGAAAATAGGCTAGGTGGAAAATGGTAAAACCAAGGTTGGGCATTGCTGGAGGAGTTTATTCAAGGCGAACTGTTCAAGGGGTTCCCATTATTACCCAACCGCGTAAGGAACGCAAAATCCGGGAACATAACACCGATATGACGGAAACTAGGGCGGCAAGAGTGGAACAAAACACTAGGCGAGAGGATGAGCCTTCCACTCTTTACCAAGTGTATAGATGCATTAAAATAACAAGATAATATAATGATATCCCAACAAGTAAATAAATGTTCCAACAAGGAACGGTCTCTAATCTTCACCTGCAACTAGCAACGCTATAAGAGGGGCTGAGCAAAGCGGTAACATAGCCAATCAACGGTTTGCTAGTACATGGTGGGTTAGAGGTTTGACATGGAAATTTGGGAGGCTTGAAAGCAAAGGGTAGGCATCGTAGCATTGTCATATCCAAAGAGCGAGCATCTAGCAAAGCAAAGATAGTAGTGATTTCGAGGGTATGATCATCTTGCCTGCAAAGTTCTCAGAGTTGACTGGATCCTCGAAAGCAAACTCAACGGGCTCCTCGTTAGCGAACTCGTCTCCCGGCTCTACCCAAACAAGACAAACAAGCAACAAGGACACAATCAACCATGTGCAAGGATCAAACAATAAGTTGCAAACATGGTATGTTATGCGGAATGCAATGCGGGATGCATATGCAAGATTTGACAAGGGATGCATGAACCTGGCCTTAACTTGGAAAACCAAGTATGCCACTGGAAATATGAGATGAAATCGCTTGAAAACGATATAAAGAACGCCGGAATCGGAGTTACGGTTTGGAAATGGAAAGCGATTCAAATATGACACCGGTCTGCGATTTACAGCAAGTATCCATCTAAAAGCAATGAGATGAACATGCTACAGCACTCAAACTTGACAACAAAATACATGGCAGGGATTTATTCAAGATGCTTAACAAAAGTCTAGCACTGACCTATGGCCAATTCATCATTAACAGGTTCAAACAAGCATGGCAAAAATGCATATGGTAAACAAATCTCAGACTTAGTGAAATTAACACTTGTCTGGATTTCCAGATCAGGAAGCACTCTTTGGAGCAACAAAACTACATGCTACAGGACCTGAACATGACAAAGTAAAACATGACATGGAGCTACTCAAAATTCTTAACAAAAGTTCCTTAGTGACCTTAAGTCAAAAGGGATCAGAAAACATATTAGCAAGCATGTGAACATAGCAAAAGCATACTCAGTTTTCAGACTTAGTGAAAACTGGCACATGCTGAAACATATCTCAAGTAGGCATGTTTACGAACTCGATGCACTCACTACGGAGCAAGTCATGAAAATCTAAGCATACACCCATCAATAATACACAAAATTCAAGCTAGACATGGCAAGAACAATAAAATAGCATGCACGGATCAACCACAACATCATCGGCAAAATCCCTAACAAGTAGACAATCTGCCCAAATTCACGAAGTAGGAAAAGTAGAGCTCGATTGACTCAAGCTAGGGTGCTCCATAATTGCAACCAAAGACATGGATGGATAGAGCACTACAAGATTAACAAAACATCCTTACTGATCATCCTCAAACGAGGCACATATCACTAGGAAACAACATGAACATATGACCATATGAGATAAACAGGTCAAGGACTTGGTGGAAATGCTGTCTCTGAAATCAGCATTACCAAGTGCCTCACTTTGCAAACTTGTGCTACTCACCACACACATCACAAAAATACATGGGTTGCATGTAACACCCCGGATGTAACTTTCCCAATTTATACTCCAACTCTTGCCGTTTCCGGCGTTAAGTTATATTTATTTCTCGGGTTCGGGTCTTTGTCTCCTTGTGTTGTTTTCATTTTCATGCATCTCATATCATGTCATCGTGTGCATTGCATTTGCATACGTGTTCATCTCATGCATTCGAGCATTTTCCCCGTTGTCCGTTTTGCATTCCGGCGCTTCATTCTCCTCCGGTGGCCATTTCTAGCTTTCTTTCATGTGTGGGGATTAAACATTTCCGGATTGGACCGATACTTGCCAAGCGGCCTTGGTTTACTGTCGGTAGACCGCCTGTCAAGTTTCATATCATTTGGACTTCGTTTGATACTCCAACGGTTAACTGAGGGACCGAAAAGGCCTCGTGTGTGTTGCAGCCCAACATCCCTCCAATTTGGCCCAAAACCCACCAAACTCTGCTCCACGTCCTAGAGCGTTCGATCACGATCGCGTGGCCGAAAACCGCACCTCATTTCGACTCTCCTAGCTCCACTTATGCCTATAAATAGCACCCCTCCAAATTCGGATCTTCTTCCCCGTCCAAACCCTAGTCTAAAAAAACAGATCCGCGCCGACGGACATGTCCGGGGCCTAGCCGGACACGTCCGCCGCCGCCTCTCGTCCACTCCGCGCCCGCCACGTGGTGCCGCCGACCGCCGCCGCCGCCGGCCCGCGGAGGCCCGCGCCCGGCCCCCGACGCCGCGCTCCCGGGCCAGAGGAGCGCCGCCGCCGCCTCCCTTCTTCCCCGACTCCGGAGCACCGCGCCGCCGCCCGCCCGAGCTCCTTCGCCGGCCGCCGCCGCCCGCCGCGGCCTCGCCCCGCCGCCCGGACTTGCCACCGCCGCCCGGCCTCACCGCGCCTCGGATCCGGCAGGGCCCCGCCGTCCTCTTCCTCCTCCTCCCACGCCGGCCTTCTTCCCCGTCAAGTCTGGCGAGCTGCTACAGTAACTCTGGCGTGCATCGGGAAGCGTGCGGATCTGGTTCCAGATCTTAGAAATTCATCTCGGTTGACTTTTCGTCCGTAACCCTAAAAATTTTGTGCATACTTTGACCGCCCGTAACTTTTCGTCCCTAACCCTAAAAATTTTGTGCATACTTTGATCGCCCGATTTGGGCATATTATATATCAAAATGTTCATCTCGACGAGTATATCATTTCATTCCATTGCATCATTTTCATTTGAGTTCATCTTGATGCCCAAAATGCTGCTAGAAGGAGGCTTCGTGAGTTAATTGTCACATCTGCTAGTTCATCTTAGACTTTTGTCATTTTTGCCATGATTATTGTGTGCATGATATGCCTGTAAGTCCTTCATATGTTTTGTTAAGGATTTTGTCTTCTTTCCAGAGGTGCAACCCATGCATTTTTAGGATGTGTGTGGTGACTTGTGCAAGCTTGCAAAGTGAGGCACCCGGTAAATATTCCCAAGTCTGGGATTATTTAGTTCATGATGCCATATGTTCAGCTTGTTTCCTAGTGATCCGTGCCTCTTTTGAGGATGATCAGTAAAGGAGTTTTGTTAATCATGTTATGATCTATCCATCCATGTCTTTGTTTGCAATTATGAAGCACCCTAGCTTGAGTCAATCGAGCTCTGCTTTTGCTTCATGATGAATCTGGGCAGATCGTCAACTCGTTTGCGATTTTGCCGATGTTATTGTAGTTGATCCATGCATGCTATGCCCTTGTTCTTGACATTCCTAGCTTGTATTTTGTGCCTTCTTAATGTATGTATGCTTGCCTTGCCATGACTTGCACCGTAGTGAGTGGATCGAGCTTGTTTACATGCCTTCGTGAGTTATATTTCAGCATGTCTCATGACTTTCTGAAAACTGATTGTGTTTTAGCTATGTTCGTGTGCCCGTTAGTATATTTTGTGAACCCTTTTTGCCCCAGGTCACTTTGGGTCTTTTGTTAAGCTTGTTGAGTAGCTCCATGCCATGTTCTTACTTGTCATGTTCAGGTCATGTATCATGTTGTTTTGCTGCTCCGAAGAGGGCTTCGTGATCTGAAATTTCAGACAGGTGTTAATTTCAGCCTCATAATGGATGGATTGGCCGTCGCTCAGTGCTAGTCTTTTGTTAAGCATCTTGTGTGCATCCCTTCCATGTATTTCGTTGTCATGTTTGGTGGCTGTAGCATGTTCATTTCGTTGCAACTAGATGCCTACTTGCTGTAAATCGCAGACCGGTGTCATATCTTAAAACGCTTGCCATTTCCAAACCGTAACTCCGATTCTGATGATCTTTATATCGTTTTCAAGCGATTTCATCCCCTCTTTCCAGTGGCACCCTTGGAATTCCAAGCTGAGGCCAGGTTCATGTATTTCCTTTCATATCTTGCATTTTGCATCCCGCATCGCATCCCGCATAGCATACCATCTTTGCATCTTATTGTTTGAGCTTGCACGTGGTTGATTGTATCCTTGTTGCTTGTTTGTCTTGGTTGGGTAGAGCCGGGAGACGAGTTCGCTACCGAGGAGCCCATTGAGTTTGCTTCTGAGGATCCAGCCAACTCTGACAACTGTGCAGGCAAGATGATCATACCCTCGAAATCACTACTATCTTTGCTATGCTAGTTTGCTCGCTCTTGCTATGCCATTGCTACGATGCCTACCTTTTGCTTGTCAGCCTCCCAATTGCCATGTCAAACCTCTAACCAACCATGTCCTAGCAAATCGTTGATTGGCTATGTTACCACTTTGCTCAGCCCCTCTTATAGCGTTGCTAGTTGCAGGTAAAGTTTGCAGGTCGTTCCTTGTTGGGACATCTTTTATTTGCTTGTTGGGATATCATTATATTGCTATGTTATCTTAATGCATCTATATACTTGGTAAAGGGTGGAAGGCTCGGCCTCTCGCCTAGTGTTTTGTTCCACTCTTGCCGCCCTAGTTTCCGTCATATCGGTCTTATGTTCCCGGATTTTGCGTTCCTTACGCGGTTGGGTTATAATGGGAACCCCTTGATAGTTCGCCTTGATTAAAGCTTTTCCAGCAATGCCCAACATTGGTCTTACCATTTGCCACCTAGCCTTTTCTTTCCCTTGGGTTCTGCAGACTCAAGGGTCATCTTATTTTAACCCCCCCCCCCCGGGCCAGTGCTCCTCTGAGTGTTGGTCCAAACTAGAGTCCTGTGCAGCGCCCCCTCGGGGAAACTCGAGGTTTGGTTTTAGTTGTATGGAGCGCTCATCTAAGTTTGCCCTGAGAAAGAGATATGTGCAGCTCCTATCGGGATTTGTCGGCACATTCAGGCGGTGTTGCTGGTCTTGTTTTAACCTGTCGAATTGTCTTGTTGTACCGGGTTACCGAGTCTGATCGGTGTGTCTCGGGTGGAGGTCTATTCCTTCGTTGACCGTGAGAGCTTGTCATGGGCTAAGTTGGGACTCCCCTGCAGGGATTGAACTTTCGAAAGTCGTGCCCGCGGTTATGGGCAGATGGGAATTTGTTAATGTCCGGTTGTAGAGAACTTGAACCTTAATTAATTAAAATGAATCAACTGAGTGTGTTACCGTGATGGCCTCTTCTCGGCGGAGCCCGGGAAGTGGACACGGTGTTGGAGTTATGCTTGCGCAGGTTGTTCTTCTAGATTCTCGCTCGCGCTTTGCCTCCTCTTCTCGCTCTCTTTTGCGTATAAGTTAGCCACCACATATGCTAGACGCTTGCTGCAGCTTCACATATACTTGCCTCATCCTTCCTATAAGCTTAAATAGTTTTGATCGCGAGGGTGCGAGATTGTTGAGTCCCTGTGGCTCACAGATACTATAACTCCAGATGCAGGTCCAGGTGATTCCGCTCCAGGTGACGAGTACGAGCTCAAGTGGGAGTTCGACGAGGACTCTCAGCGTTACTACGTGTCTTTTCCTGATGATCAGTAGTGGTGCCTAGTTGGGGTTCGATTCAGGGCCTTGTCGCATGTTGGGTTTTCTTCTATTTTGGCGCCGTAGTCGGGCCATGAGTGTTTGTATGATGGATGTTATTCATGTTCTCTGATGTGATGTGGCGAGTGTAAGCCAACTATGTATCTCCCCCTTTTATCATATATTACATGGGATGTTGTAATGATTAGCTAACTTGCGACATTGCTTTCAATGCGGTTATGTCTCTAAGTCGTGCCTCGACACGTGGGAGCTATAGCCGCATCGAGGGCATTACAAGTTGGTATCAGAGCCTTCCCCGACCTTAGGAGCCCCATTGCTTGATCGTTTTTAGAGGCCGTGTTGTGTCTAGAAAAATGTTTTGAGTCTTTAGGAATTATATATCGGAGAGCTTAGAAATTCTTTTTACTTCCCAGTCTCCTCATCGCTCTGGTAAGGCATCCTGACGTAGAGTTTTGACTCTTCTCTTCTCAAATTTCACTAAAAAAAAATTTTAGGATCACGCGAGTATCTTGGAATCGTTCCGATGGCTTATGATGAGAACATTGACTTGGTGCCTCCTGTCAGGGGTTTAGTGGAAGTGTCCCGGGGAGTTGAGCTCTGAGGTGTTGTCATCATAATTTTATCGTTGCAATTCTGGAATACTTGAGATATGTTCGCCGACATTGAAAATCTCTTTTATGCAGTTCGTTGGTGAGATAACCTCGACGCCACCCAGTACTGGGGCGGGAGTTCGGGAGTATCGCCATAACTTGTATAACGGATGCTTTTCGAAGGTTGAGGTAGATGGTTTCCGAAGTTTTTCTCGGTTATGTGTTGAAGGATGGATACAGCTGGATGTAGGATTTGCTAGTTTGGGTGAGATATTATGCTTCCCCTCTATCCCCAACACCTGATTGCATAACCGGAAAGGTTCGGGAGTTTCATAGGTGGGAATTCTAGTAGCTCTAGTTCTTCTTCCACGAATATTGGTTTGAGATTGGGATTTCTTACCGATTATTCGTTCTTGATCTGTACCTTGTGGATTTGTTTCTCTACCTTAATTCTACGTGGCTTCTCAATTTATGGATATGTGACCATTTGAAGAGGAGTGCATTCGTTCATTTTGTTCGGATGTGAAGACTATATGTTGCAATTTTCATTCCGTTGGATTTAGCTTCAATATTTTCTGTCAATGTGCTAATGGTGGTCAACCTCTTCAGGATGGCTCCTCCAACGCGCACGACTCCGAATCCTGATCCGCCACCGCCTCCACCTCCTCCAGAGGCATGGCAAGCTGTGATGGCCGCAACCAATGCAAACACACAGCTGATCATGCAAATTCTCCAAGAGCACAATCAAGGCAGTCAAGGGAATCAAGGCAGCAATCAGAGTCACTTTGCCACACTCAACCAGTTCCTTGCTAACGGGCCAAAGACTTTCAGCAATTGTGTTGAGGCAACCGATGCTGACGATTGGCTTGTGGATCTGTGTAAGCATTTCGAGTGCAGCAACGTCAGGCCTGAGGACTTTGTCAAGTTCGCTTCCTTCCAACTCAAAGATCAAGCTGCAGAATGGTTCCAGCAGTACAGGGATTCCAGAGGTGGACGTGTTATCACTTGGGATGATTTCTGTCGAGATTTCCGAGCTCATCATATTCCGCAGAGCGTGGTTGAAAGCAAGCGTGAGGAATTCCGCAATCTGAAGCAAGGCTCTTTGTCTGTCTATGACTACAACAAGTTGTTCCAGAAGCTTGCCCGCTTTGCCAAGCAGGATGTTCCTGATGAGAAGAGCATGATATATCAGTTCAGGGGTGGTCTCAGAGAAGATATTCAGCTCGCTCTTGTTCTCTTTGAGCCCTTGAGATACGATGAGTTCTACAACATGGCACTGAAGCAAGAGGCTGCTCAGTTGAGGTGTGATGCTTCCAGGAAGCGAGTCAGAGATGTTACTCCTTCTTCCTCTACTCAAGTGGCCAAGCAGCAGAAGTTTTGGCTTCCTCCTCCTCCGTTCCGTCAGCCATATCAGCAGAAGAATAAAGGTGGCAGTGGTTCTTCCCACCCACCCAACCCAGGCTTTCAGAACAAGACTTCGTCTCTAGCTCCAAGATCGAGTGCTCCGTATCACCGTCCGCTTTCAGAGGTCACGTGCAACAAGTGCCAACAGAAGGGTCACTATGCCAACAAGTGTCTCAACCAGAGGCGTCTTCCTCCTCCTCCTCCTGTCAGATCGGCAAGTACAGCTGTGGTCAAGCATAACCCCAAGTACGCCAAGGTCAATATGGTGAATGCAGCCCAAGCAGAGGACTCGTCAGATGTGATTATGGGTAACCTTCCTATTAACGATGTTCCTGCAAAAGTTCTTTTTGACACGGGTGCATCACATTGCTTCATTTCCAAACCGTTTGCATCAAAGTATGAGTGTGATTATCAGTATCTGCAAAGTTCCTTGCAAATTGTGTCACCGGGCAAGCAGATGACAGCTAACACCTGCGTCCCTGAGGTTACTATCACATTGGGTGACTACAAGTTCCTTTCTTCCCCAATTGTTCTTGGTAACTCGGATATCGATCTTATTCTCGGTACGGATTGGCTTTCTAAGCACAAGGCTCAGCTTGATTGTGCTGCCAGGCAGATTCAATTGACTCATTTGTCTGAGGATGTAATTGTCTTTGCCGCTCGGGATAATACTATCCGTCTGTTTTCTCTCAATGAGAAGGGTGAATTGGATGCCATCTCTCAAATTCCTGTCATTTTGCGAATATCAAGACGTCTTTCCAGAAGAGCTCCCAGGAATGCCTCCGCACCGGCCGGTGGAATTTGTTATTGAACTTGAGCCTGGCACGGAACCTGTGTGCAAACGTCCTTACAAGCTCGGACCTGAAGAGTTGAAGGAGCTGAAGAAGCAACTCGATGGGTCGAAATGATTCAAGAGTATAATCCGAGTATCGAGTATACTCCAGGCAAGGCCAATGTGATTGCTGATGCTTTGAGTAGAAAGGCCTACTGCAACAGTCTGATTCTCAAGCCTTATCAACCCGAGCTTTGTGAAGCTTTCCGTAAACTTAATCTGCAAGTTGTTCCTCAAGGTTTCCTCGCCAACCTTCAATTCTCTCCTACCTTAGAAGACCGGATTCGCCAAGCCCAGCTTCTTGATGCTATGGTGAAAAAGGTCAAGACTGGGATTGCCAAGAGTCAGTCCAAGTAGAAGTGCTACCACCTTGATGACAAGGACACTCTCTTCTTCGAGGATCGTATTGTTGTGCCCAAAGGTGAACTTCGTAAAGTGATCATGAATGAGGCTCACAATTCTCTCCTCTCCATCCACCCTGGGAGCACGAAGATGTATCAGGACCTCAAGCAAGCATATTGGTGGACTCGAATGAAGCGCGAGATCGCTCAATTCGTGAATGAATGTGATGTCTGCAGGAGAGTGAAGGCAGAACACCAAAAGCCAGTTGGTCTCCTCCAACCTCTTGCCATTCCAGAATGGAAGTTCTACCACATTGAAATGGACTTCATGACTGGGTTTCCAAAGTCCAAGCGTGGCAATGATGCTATATTTGTTGTCATCGATAAACTCACCAAAGTGGCTCACTTTCTGCCTATCAAAGAGTCGATCACGGCAGCTCAATTGGCGGAACTCTATACCTCTCGCATTGTCTCTCTGCACGGTATTCCTCAAGTGATATCTTCAGACCGTGGCAGCATCTTTACCTCAAAGTTTTGGGATTCTTTTCCGAAGGCCATGGGCACCAACATCCGCTTTAGCACAACTTTCCATCCTCAAACAAGCGGTCAAGTCGAGCGTGTCAACCAGATTCTTGAAGATGTGCTCAGGGCTTGTGTGATCTCCTTTGGCATGAAGTGGGAGGATTGTCTTCCTTATGCTGAATTCTCCTACAACAATAGTTTTCAAGCAAGTTTGGGAAAGGCCCCATTTGAAATTCTGTATGGCAGGATGTGCCGTACCCCTCTTAACTGGTCTGAAACTGGTGAACGTCAGCTGCTGGGTAATGACTTAATCACAGAGGCAGAAGAAATGTGCAAAGTCATTCGTGATAACCTCAAAGCAGCCCAATCCTGCCAGAAGAGCTACTATGATAGTAAGCACTGTGATTTGGCTTTCGAGATCGGAGATCATGTTTACCTCCGTGTCCCTCCTATGAAAGGTACTCGTCGCTTCGGTATCAAAGGGAAGCTTGCCCCTAGATACGTGGGACCTTTCAAGATTGTCAGCAAGAGAGGCGACCTCGCCTATCAACTCGAGCTTAGTTCAAACTTTGCAAATGTTCATGACGTGTTCCATGTCTCTCAGCTTCGAAGGTGCTTCAAGACTCCTGTCCGCACCATCAACTTTGAGAACATTGAGCTCCAAGAAGATCTCTCCTATCGTGAGCACCCAGTTGCTATTCTTGAAGAGACTGAACGCAAGACTCGCAACAAGTCAATCAAATTTCTCAAAGTAAAGTGGTCACACCATTCCGACCGTGAAGCTACCTGGGAACGCGAGGATCACCTCCGTTCTGAGTACCCGGAGTTCTTTCAGTCCTAGATCTCGGGACGAGATCTTTTCGTAGTGGTGGAGTGTTGTAACACCCCGGATGTAACTTTCCCAATTTGTACTCCAACTCTTGCCGTTTCCGGCGTTAAGTTATATTTATTTCTTGGGTTCGGGTCTTTGTCTCCGTGTGTTGTTTTCTTTTTCATGCATCTCATATCATGTCATCATGTGCAATGCATTTGCATACGTGTTCATCTCATGCATTCGAGCATTTTCCCCGTTGTCCGTTTTGCATTCCGGCGCTTCATTCTCCTCCGGTGGCCATTTCTAGCTTTCTTTCGTGTGTGGGGATTAAACATTTCCGGATTGGACCGAGATTTGCCAAGAGGCCTTGGTTTACTACCGGTAGACCGCCTGTCAAGTTTCGTATCATTTGGACTTCGTTTGATACTCCAACGGTTAACCGAGGGACCGAAAAGGCCTCGTGTGTGTTGCAGCCCAACACCCCTCCAATTTGGCCCAAAACCCACCAAACTCTGCTCCATGTCCTAGAGCGTTCGATCACGATCGCGTGGCCGAAAACCGCACCTCATTTGGACTCTCCTAGCTCCACTTATGCCCATAAATAGCACCCCTCCAAATTCGGATCTTCTTCCCCGTCCAAACCCTAGTCTAAAAAAAAGCAGATCCGCGCCGACGGACATGTCCGGGGCCTAGCCGGACACGTCCACCGCCGCCTCTCGTCCACTCCGCGCCCGCCACATGGCGCAGTCGACCGCCGCCGCCGCCGGCCCGCGGAGGCCCGCGCCCGGCCCCCGACGCCGCGCTCCCGGGCCAGAGGAGCGCCGCCGCCGCCTCCCTTCTTCCCCGACTCCGGAGTACCGCGCCGCCGCCCGCCCGAGCTCCTTCGCCGGCCGCCGCCGCCCGCCGCGGCCTCGCCCCGCCGCCCGGCCTCGCCACCGCTGCTCGGCCTCACCGCGCCTCGGATCCAGCCAGGCCCCGCCGTCCTCTGGCTCCTCCTCCCACGCCGGCCTTCTTCCCCGTCAAGTCCGGCGAGCTGCTACAGTAACTCCGGCGTGCATCGGAAGCATGCGGATCTGGATCCAGATCTGAGAAATTCATCTCGGTTGACTTTTCGTCCCTAACCCTAAAATTTTTGTGCATACTTTGACCGCCCGGAACTTTGCATCCGTAGCTCCGATTTGGGCATATTATATATCAAAGTGTTCATCTGGACGAGTACATCATTTCATTACATTGCATCATTTTCATTTGAGTTCATCTTGATGCCCAAAATGCTGCTAGAAGGAGGCTTCGTGAGTTAATTGTCAGATCTGCTACTTCATCTTAGACTTTTGTCATTTTTGCCATGATTATTGTGTGCCTGATATGCCTGTGAGTCCTTCATATGTTTTGTTAAGGATTTTGTCTCTTTCCAGAGGTGCAACCCATGCATTTTTAGGATGTGTGTGGTGACTTGTGCAAGCTTGCAAAGTGAGGCACCAGGTAAATCTGTTTTCAGGGACTTAGTTGTTTTCACTAAGTCTGGGATCATTTAGTTCATGATGCCATATGTTCAGCTTGTTTCCTAGTGATCCGTGGCTCGTTTGAGGATGATCAGTAAAGGAGTTTTGTTAATCATGTTATGCTCTATCCATCCATGTTTTTGTCTGCAATTATGAAGCACCCTAGATTGTGTCAATCGAGCTCTGCTTTTGCTTTGTGGTGAATCTGGGCAGATCGTCAACTCGTTTGCGATTTTGCCGATGTTATTGTAGTTGATCCGTGCATGCTATGCCCTTGTTCTTGCCATGCCTAGCTTGTATTTTGTGCCTTCTTAATGGATGTATGCTTGCCTTGCCATGACTTGCACTGTAGTGAGTGCATCGAGCTCGTTTACATGCCTTCGTGACTTATATTTTAGCATGTCTCAGTTTTCACTAAGTCTGAAAACTGATTGTGTTTTAGCTATGTTCGTGTGCCCGTTAGTATATTTTGTGAACCCTTTTGGCCCCAGGTCACTTTGGGTCTTTTGTTAAGCTTGTTGAGTAGCTCCATGCCATGTTCTTACTTGTCATGTTCAGGTGATGTATCATGTTGTTTTGCTGCTCCAAAGAGAGCTTCGTGATCTGAAATTTCAGACAAGTGTTAATTTCACTAAGTCTGGAATCTTTGGAGGTAAAGTTTGGAGGCCGTTCCTTGTTGGGACATCTTTTATTGTCTTGTTGGGATATCATTATATTGCTATGTTATCTTAATGCATCTATATACTTGGTAAAGGGTGGAAGGCTCGGCCTCTCGCCTAGTGTTTTGTTCCACTCTTGCCGCCCTAGTTTCCATCATATCGCTGTTATGTTCCCGGATTTTGTGTTCCTTACGCGGTTGGGTTATAATGGGAACCCCTTGATAGTTCTCCTTGATTAAAGCTTTTCCAGCAATGCCCAACATTGGTCTTACCATTTGCCACCTAGCCTTTTCTTTCCCTTGGGTTCTGCAGACTCAAGGGTCATCTTATTTTAACCCCCCCCCCCCCCCCCGGGCCAGTGCTCCTCATAGTGTTGGTCCAAACTAGAGTCCTATGCAGCGCCCCCTCGGGGAAACTCGAGGTTTGGTTTTAGTTGTATGGAGCTCTCATCTGAGTGTGCCCTGAGAAAGAGATATGTGCAGCTCCTATCGGGATTTGTCGGCACATTCAGACGGTGTTGCTGGTCTTGTTTTAACCTGTCGAATTGTCTTGTTGTACCGGGTTACCGAGTCTGATCGGTGTGTCTCGGGTGGAGGTCTATTCCTTCGTTGACTGTGAGAGCTTGTCATGGGCTAAGTTGGGACTCTCCTGCAGGGATTGATCTTTCGAAAGCCGTGCCCGCGGTTATGGGCAGATGGGAATTTGTTAATGTCTGGTTGTAGAGAAGTTGAACCTTAATTAATTAAAATGAATCAACTGAGTGTGTTACCGTGATGGCCTCTTCTCGGCGGAGCCCGGGAAGTGGACACGGTGTTGGAGTTATGCTTGCGCAGGTTGTTCTTCTAGATTCTCGCTCACGCTTTGCCTCCTCTTCTCGCTCTCTTTTGCGTATAAGTTACCCACCACATATGCTAGGCGCTTGCTGCAGCTCCACATATACTTGCCTCATCCTTCCTATAAGCTTAAATAGTTTTGATCGCGAGGGTGCAAGATTGCTGAGTCCCTGTGGCTCACAGATACTATAACTCCAGATGCAGGTCCAGGTGATTCCGCTCCAGGTGATGAGTATGAGCTCAAGTGGGAGTTCGACGAGGACTCTCAGCGTTACTACGTGTCTTTTCCTCATGATCAGTAGTGGTGCCTAGTTGGGGTTCGATTCAGGGCCTTGTCGCATGTTGGGTTTTCTTCTATTTTGGCGCCGTAGTCGGGCCATGAGTGTTTGTATGATGGATGTTATTCATGTTCTCTGATGTGACATGGCGAGTGTAAGCCAACTATGTATCTCCCCCTTTTATCATATATTACATGGGATGTTGTAATGATTACTTAACTTGCGACATTGCTTTCAATGCGGTTATGTCTCTAAGTCGTGCCTCGACACGTGGGAGCTATAGCCGCATCGAGGGCATTACATTGCACCTCTAGAAATATGGCAAAACCCTTAACAAAACATATGTAGAACTCATGGGCATATCATGCACTCAATAATCATGGCAAAAATGACAAAAAGCTAAGTGGAGCAGCAGATCTGACAATTATCTCAAGTAGCCCTCTTCTAACAGCATTTCGGGCATTAAGATGAACTCAAATGAAAATAATGCAATGGAACAAAATGATGTACTCTCTGAGACGAACATTTTGATGTGCTATATGTGAAAACAGAGCTACGGATGCAGAGATATAGCACGATGAACTGGAGCATATGGATCTGAGATCTTGAGGACTTAGAAGAAAATTCCACCTCGCGGTTAGGGTTTACTGTAGCTGCCAGATCTGGATCGCGGCGCGCTTCTCGAGGTTGGCCGGAGTTCGCGCCGGAGCTCGACGGAGAGGAAGAAGACGACCGGGGGGCGGCTGGATCCGGGCGGGGAGGCGAGGCCGGAGGTCGGAGGAGGCGCTGGCAGGCTGCGTCGGAGCTCGGCTCCGGCCGGCGAGGAGCGAGGCGGCGAGGAGGTCCGCCGGCGGAGTTCAGGCGGCGACCTGCGCGCAGCGGCGGGGTGCGCCGGCGTTGAGAGAGGCGGCGGCGGGGCGAAGGCGCGGGGCGGCGCGCCTGTTCGGGCCGCGGGGGCAGGCCTCCGGCCGGGTGGGCCGCGGTGGTGGAGGCGGTGGCGGCGCCACGGGAGTGGGCGGCAGCGATGTCCGGCGCGCGGACGGACGTGTCCGGCGCGCAGATGAGGAGCGGGGCTAGGTTTAGGGTGGTTTGGATCCGGAATTTCGGGGAGGGGATATTTATAGAGGTAGGAGGAGCTAGGAAGCTCCAAATGAGGTGCGGTTTTCGGCCACGCGATCGTGATCGAACGCTCTTGATGATGGAGAGGGTTTTGGTGGGTTTTGGGCCAAATTGGAGGGGTGTTGGGCTGCAACACACACGAGGACTTTTCGGTCCCTCGGTTAACCGTTGGAGTATCAAACGAAGTCCAAATGATACGAAATTTGACAGGCGGTCTACCGGTAGTAAACCAAGGCCGCTTGGCAATTCTCGGTCCAATCCGGAAATGTTTAATTCCCACACACGAAAGAATGGTAGAAATGACCACCGGAGGAGAACGAAGCGCCGGAATGCAAAATGGACAACGGGGAAAATGCTTGAATGCATGAGATGAACACGTATGCAAATGCAATGCACATGATGACATGATATGAGATGGATGACAACGACAACAACACACGGAGACAAAAACTCGAACCCGAGAAAATAAAATAACTTAACGCCGGAAACGGCAAGAGTTGGAGTACATATTGGGAAAGTCATATCCGGGGTGTTATAATCCACTATCAAGAACCATTCCTTTCCTCCAGCCATGTAGCCATGAAGATTTTCCATAAGAGCAAAGTGTCTCATAGCCTCATCAAGATCGAAGTCACTGTCATCATCCTCATCATAGTATCCATGTTCAACATTGTCTTGTGATTGATCAATTCCTAGAGGGAGTGATTCATTAGATAAGTGATCATCACAATGTTCATCTTTATCAATTCTAATGGCTTCGGAGATGATATTGCTAATGATTCCAACATCTCCTTTTGGCACACATGAGGTTGGTAAGCTCAAATAAACAATCACCAAACATAGGATCATTGTAATTCATCTTACTCAAAGCAATAGACTTGTGAAGAATCTCATCTAAATTTTGCAAGGAATAATTTGGAAATCGTTCCTCGAGAAATCTCCATATGGTGTAAGCACAATCAAGAGCAAGCAAGCTAGCAATCAAGTTTCTAGGTAATTCTCTAGTGATTAAATTGACAGTTCTAAGATTATGGATCATGTCAATAGAGTCATCAAGGGTTGGATACAAGGGGTCAAGAAGGGGTGCACAAGGGCTAGTAATGTACTTGTTCAAGTGATATTCATTGAAAATCTCAAGTATCTCAATTTTCCACTCATGAAAGGACTCTCCATCAAGTATATGTACTCTACGTCTAAGAGTCCCCAACGCAGACTCATCCATCTTCTTCCAATGGTGTTTAAACCAGAGCAATGGAGACCAACGATTTGATACCAATTGTAGGATCGAGAAGAGGAGTCTACCAGCAATGGTGTTTCACAAGGAAAAGTAGAAGTTTTTAATTTCTTTAAGTTAAGGTGGAGTTTTAGCACAAGTTTAAACATTCACAATACATTTCAAGCAAGCATGTCGAGAGTATATGAGCAGCGGAAAGTAAAGCATGTAACTTGCAAGAAAGTAAAGGGATGGGATTGGAGTGTGCTAATGCAAGTGGAGACATGGAGATTTTTTGGCATGGTTCCGATAGGTGGTGCTATCGTACATCCATGTTGATGGAGACTTCAACCCATGAAGGGTAATCGCCGCATGAGTCCACAGAGGGCTCCACCCACGAAGGGTTCACGAAAAAGCAACCTTGTCTATCCCACCATGGCCATTGCCCACAAAGGACTTGCCTCACTTGGGTAGATCTTCATGAAGTAGGCGATCCCCTGTCCCTTACAAACTCCTTGGTTAAACTCCCCAATCTTTACGGAGGCTCCCAAGTGACACCTAACCAATCTAGGAGACATCACTCTCCAAAAGGTAATAGATGGTGTGTTGATGATGAAATCCTTGCTCTTGTGCTTCAAATGATAGTCTCCAAAACAATCAACTCTCTCTCATAGATTTGGATTTTGTGGAAAGATGATTTGAGTGGGAAACAACTTGTAAAAGGCTAGAGATTAAGATTCTTGTGGTTGGACTGGAATATCTTGGTCTCAGCACATGAGTAGGTGATTCTCTCTCAAAAATGAATGGTAGAAGTGTAGGCACGTTATGATGGCTCTCTCCACGAATGGAGGTTGGGTGGAGGGGTATATATAGCTTCCATACAAAACCTAACCGTTACACACAATTTACCAAACTCGGCGGGACCAAATCGAGAAACTCGGTCAGACCAATATGGTTCAAAATGTGAATGTTAGGATTTTCGGTGGGACCGATGTGCTAGGGTTAAGGTAAAACCTCAACTCGGTTTGGACAATTACACAAACTCCGTGGGACCGATTTTGGTAGTAAGCAAAACAGAGAGTTGGTCAAGCAAACTCAATGGGATCGATTGCATATCTCGATGATAGCGAAATTATTGCAATAGGTAACAGAGAGTTTGCAAGCCCATGTCTGTGAGACCAAGTTCCCATCGGTGAGACCGAACTGATTATGGTTTCTGGCAGTGGCTATGTCAAGTGAACTCGGTGGCGCTGGATAGATCAAATCGGTGGGGCCGAGTTTGACTTTTGGTTTGGGACATATGTGGAAATGAGAAAGTGGTTGAGGGCTTTGGATCATATCACTAAGCACTTTGATCAAGCAAGCCATTAAGCAACACCCCATCCCCTTTTAATAGTATTGGCTTTTCCTATAGAATCAATGTAATCTTGGATCAATAAAGTGAAAAAGAAGAGTCTTGAGCTTTTGCCAATCCTTGTCCATAGCATCCTGAAGGGGTTCCACATTCTCTTGTCCAAGCCACTCCACTGTTGAACTCATTTGAAATATACTAGATAGAAGTATTAGTCCAACAAGAGATATGTTGACATTAATTACAAAATAACCTAGGGAGCACTTGTGCTTTCAGCAGATAGCAACCTAGAGGATGGCTCGCTGTAAACCCTCGAATCAGTAGTTTTCAGAGAGCCTGGTTGAGTCTGGCGCAAAAGTGAGGCAGCGCGCGTGTGACGGTTTAAGGGGAAATCGAGTGGAAATCGTAGGATATGGAAATCAATCGAGGTAGGATGGCGCGAAATCTGGCCTCACCTCCCCATTTACTTGGTCACCAATTGGTCCAAGCACTTTCTCTGTTCTTAGCACCAGCGGCGACGTGACTCCGATCTGCACCTGGAATGATGACATACGCGGCAGCAGCACTCTCCATCAACAGGAGTTGCCGCTCCCCTTCCTCTTGGCCACCATATGGTCCTCCTCCACTCAGCCATGCCCCCCTTCCTTGTCATCATCTCTGAAGCTGGTAAGAAACATGGAACGCCCCCACCCCCATGCTAGGTCATTTGTTAGGCTATTAGGCAAGGAGTGGGACCGATTTCCCCATTGCTCACCTCACCATCGATCTCACCTAAGTTATGGATGAACGAACTAAGCTCGTAGTTTAGGCAACAACATTGATAGCTATTATTCGGGCATGGCTCATGTTGATTAGAGATTGTTCTTTGTGGTGCCATGCCATCCGTTATGCTCCAAAGTTAACCCGTAATCATGAGAGGATAGCGAATTTGAACTACATCTAGAACTGCGGCGACACATAGGATCTATGGATTCTAACAATGCAAAGAGCACGTTTCACCAGACTTGTGCAAACCTAAATAGCATCCATGCCAGTGTGGAAGAGCAAGTTGCCATGTTCCTCCATGTTGTTGGTCATAACTAGAGGTTCAGGGTTATTCACAACACATCCAGGAGATCAATGGAGACCATCTCTAGGTAATTCATGCAAGTGGTGTACGATGTTGGGGAACTCAAAGGAGACATGATCAGGTCACCAACCGGCCGGACTCCTAGCAAGATTCACACTAGCCCAAGATGGTATCCATATTTCAAGGTGAGCATTGACAGTATGTAGTTCATGCCTTGACATGCTTGTATTATTTTGCTATAGCCATAACACCATCTTTTCATGCCATTTCATGATTGCACTAGGGCAATAGATGGTACTCGTGTCACTACTAGAGTGCCGAGGTCACCATAAGAAGCATACATGGGAGAAAGCATTACATAATCCAGCATGTTCTTGCTGTTGTTGACTTCAATCTAAAGTTCACATGTGTGCCTCCTGGCTGGGAAGGATCAACACATGATGCTAACATTCTAAGTGACAGCATGAGTAGGCCTAATGGCATCAATATCCCCAATGACAAGTTCTACCTAGGAGACGCGGGCTATGCATGTCAGCCAGGTGTTCTTCCACCCTTAAGGAAAAGCAAGTACCATCTAAATAAGTTCCCTGGTAGGAACTATCTTAGGGTCCCATAAGAACTATTTAATCTTAGACAATCCAGCCATAGAGTTACAATTGAGACGGCATTTGGAGATCCGGAGAATTGGTTTAAGATGCTAGATCAAAAGCCATTTCGCACTTTCCCCACCCGGGTTAAGCTTTTTCTTGCTTGTTGCATTCTACATAAATGGATCCTGCAATGGGGTTATGTAAACTGGTGCTGGAGGAGGAAGAGGTGACACTTGATGATGTTGTCAACTCCGGACATGGTGTGGAGGCATTGAACAATGATGCATGTAAGAACAAAAGGATGGAGTGGGCACAAGCAATGTGGGATAACATAGGTCAGACAAGAAGAAGAGGACAAGGATGGACTTCTAACTAATTCTACATCGATGAACTTTCCCCTATTTGAGCCATTTGACTGTTATATTTGTACTAATATTTTTTAGTAGATAGGATGAACAGCGATTTGTTTCCTAGCTAGAACAGAAGCTATGTTTGAATTATGTGTGGTAACGTCAGCACTAGTGGGAAATGGTGATAGTGCCTTATGCAGGTTGCAACCAAACACAATGTAATTTATGCGGCAAGTGCAACGCACCTATTTTACCTCAGCCACGCCGACCTAAGACACATGTAAAGAGGCAAAGAGGGCAAATATGGAGTAGGTGTAGGATCGAAAGTATGTCTAGAGGGGGTGATTAAACTATTTGACCAAATAAAACCTAACATTTTCCCAATTTTAGTTGTAGGCATATTTTAGCAATTATGAAAAGTCAAGGAACACCCTACACATGCAGTTCTAAGAGTATAGAAGTGGAAAGTAATACATTGCATATGTAAGTAAAGGGAAGGGTTTGGATAAGGCACAAGCAATGGGGACATGGTGATTTTTGGCGTGGTTCTGATAGGTGGTGCTATCGTACGTCCACGTTGATGTAGACATCAATGCACGAAGGGTCAACAAAGAAGCAACCTTGCCTATCCCACCATGGCCATCGTCCATGAAGGACTTTCCTCACTCGGGTAGATCTTCACGAAGTAGGCGATCTCCTTGCCCTTACAATCTTCTTGGTTCAACTCCACATCACGTCGGAGGCTCCCAAGTGACACCTAACCAATCTAGGAGACACCATTCTCCAAAATATAATAGATGGTGTGTTGATGATGAACTCCTTGATCTTGTGCTTCAAATGATAGTCTCCCCAACACTCAACTCTCTCTCACACATATTTGGCCATGGTGGAAGAAGCATTTGAGTGGAAAGCAACTTGGGGAAGGCTAGAAATCAAGGTTCAACTGGTAGAAATGGAATCTCTTGATATCAACACATGAGTAGGTTGTTCTCTCTCGGAAAATGAGTAGTGTAAGTGTAGGCATGTTCTGATGGTTCTCTTACTGAGTAATAGGGGGTGGAGTGGTATAAATAGCCTCCACACGAAATCCAACCGTTACACACTTTGGACCCACTTGGTGGCACCGATCAGAAATCTTGTCAGCACCGACATGTGTAAAAGATATGAACTTTTGAGGTCTCGGTGGGACCGGCAGGGAACAACTCAGATGAACCGATGTGCAATGGTTAGGGCAAACCTCGTTTTGGTGGCACCGATCGCATCAACACGGTAGGACCGAATTGAAGTAATAAGGCAATAGAAAGGTTGGTACGTTGTCTCGATGGGACCGATTGCAAAACACGGTGGGACCGAAATAATTGCATAAAGTTAAAAAAAGGTTTGATAAGCCATATCGGTGGGGCCGATTGCAAAACTTGGTGAGATCGAAATAATTGTGACTTGTCACAGAAGGTTGGGCAGGCCGAACCGGTGGGACCGATGACCATATAGGTGACTCTGATTTGTTAGGGTTTGGCAGAGGCCGTGTTAGATGAACTCGGTGGGTCCGGATAGAAAAATTTCGGTGAGGCCGAGTTGGAATGTAGAGTTTTGTACATACATGGATAGATAAAGTGGTTGAGGGTTTTGGAGCAATATCACTAAGCACTTGAGCAAAAAGATCATAATGAAAAACTCATCTCGTTTTAATAGTATTGGTTGTCCTATGGATTCAATGTGATCTTGGATCACTTAACCAAAAATGTAGTGTCTTGAGCTTTTGCCAATCCACGTCCTTAACATTTTGAGGAGTCCACAATCACTAGTGCTTACCATGCCAATCATTGAACATCTGAAATCTTTCACTTGAATGGATATTAGTTCAACGAGATATTTGTTGTTATGAATTACCAAAACCACCCGAGGATTAGTTGGACTTTCGTTCTTCCCATTTTTCGTAATTGATGACAACATATAGATCGAAGCTTCAACAAATGATTAAATGAATGAAATACATCATCGCTTTGAGAAGTATGTGATAAGCAAGAGTTCCCCCTAAATTTGTGCATTATTAAAAATTTCCGTTTGAATCCAAGTGCACAATCGATTAGGATCATGAATCAATCTTCCATGTCATATACAACTTGGTGGTGTGCTCAAAATGATACAAATAGAATAGTAAGCACACATCACCAAAAACACACGTGGGTCATCATACAAGGACAATGATAATGATAAGCATCACGCATAACATGAAGCATAGCATGATCAAACACAACCATAGTATCTCACAAGCATAATGAATGAAAGTAGCACGAATCAAATAGTAGCAAAAACTAGAGAAAACCAACGAGCAAAAGCAAGACACTCTTTCTTTCTCTCGAAGCCTAATGATCTATACATATTCTCCCCCTTTGGTAACAAGTACCAAAAAGATCAAATAGGTATAGAGCTATGCATCTCTCTAGAAATGATCCTCGATAGCTCCTAATGGTGATCTTTGGCTGGTAGCTCCAGCGTGCGTCAATGGCGTTGAGAGAAGTGCATCTACGAAAGCTTCGACAGAAGTTTGCTGGGCTGGTAGACTAGAGACTGGTGGTGGCACTGATGAAGGAGCAGCATGTGACGCCCTCGATGCGGCTATATCTCCCATGTGTCGAAGCACGACTTAGAGGCATAACCGCATTGAAAGCAATGTCGCAAGTGAGGTAATCTTCACACAACTCATGTAATACATAATGGAAAGAGATACATAGTTGGCTTACAATCGCCACTTCACACAATTCCATGAATAAAGCATTACATCATCCAAATACAATCAAGGTCCGACTACGGAACCAAAATAAAAGAAGAACCCCAAATGCGACAAAGGTCCCCGATCGACCCCAACTGGGCTCCACTACTGATCAACTAGAACGAAAACAACACAAAGGACAAGATCTTCATCAAGCTCCTCCTGAGCTTGGTTGCGTCATCTGCACGGTCTCATCGGCACCTGCAAACTGGTTTTGGAAGTATATGTGAGTCACGGGGACTCAGCAATCTCGCACCCTCGTGATCAAGACTATTTATGCTTATAGGTAGGGTAAAAGGTATGAGGTGGAGCTGGAGCAAGCGACTAGCATATATGGTGGCTAACATACGCAAATGAGAGCGAGAAGAGAAGGAAAAGCACGGTCGATAAAATATGATCAAGAAGTGATCCTAAAACAACCTACGCCAAGCATAACTCCAACACCGTTTTCACTTCCCGGACTCCGCCGGAAAGAGACCATCACTGTTACACACGCGTTTGATGTATTTTAATTAAGGTCAACTTCAGGTTTTCTACAACCGGACATTAACCAATTCCCATCTACCCATAACCGCGGGCATGGCTTTCAAAAGTTCAAATCCCTGCAGTGGTGTCCAAACTTAGCCCATCACAAGCTCTCACGGTCAACGAAGGATATTCCTTCTAGCGGGAAGACCCGATTAGACTCAGAATCCCGGTTACAAGACATTTCGACAATGGTAAAACAAAGCCAACAACACCGCCCGAATGTGCCGAGAAATCCCGATAGGAGCTGCACATATCTCTTTCTCAGGGCACACTCAGATGAGACTAGCTACGAGTAAAACCAACCCTCAAGTTTCCCCAAGGTGGCCCCGCAGGCAGCTTAGTTCGGACCAACACTCGAAGGAGCACTGGCCTGGGGGGGGGGGTTAGAATAAAGATGACCCTTGAGTCCGCAGAACCCAAGGGAAGGTGGTAGGTTGTTAGTGCAAATGGTAAAACCAAGGTTGGGCATTGCTGGAGGAGTTTTATTCAAGGCGAGCAGTCAAGGGGTTCCCATTATTACCCAACCTCGTAAGGAATGCAAAATCTGGGAACATAACACCGATATGACGGAAAACTAGGGCGGCAAGAGTGGAACAAAACACTAGGCATAAGGCCGAGCCTTCCACCCTTTACCAAGTATATAGATGCATTAATTAAATAAGAGATATTTTGATATCCCAACAAGTAAACATGTTCCAACAAGGAACGATCTCCATGTTCCAATAAGGAACAAACTTCAATCTTCACCTGCAACTAACAACGCTATAAGAGGGGTTGAGCAAAGCGGTAACATAGCCAATCAACAGTTTGCTAGGACATGGTGGGTTAGAGGTTTGACATGGCAATTTGGGAGGCATGATAAGCAAGTGGTAGGCATCATAGCGTAGGCATAGCAAAAGAGCGAGCATCTAGAAAAGCAAAGATAGTAGTGATTTCGAGGGTATGATCATCTTACCTGAAATCCCGCAAGGAAGAAGAACGAGTCCATGAAGAAGACAAACGGACGTAGACAAACGGTTCCTCACAAACGCGACGTTATCGGAACCAACCCGAAGAAGCAACACCAGAAAGGAGCACACAACATAGTAACCAACCAACACCTAATCATGGCATGATGCACAATCAAGTATGATGCATGTCCGGTTTAAAGAGGCATGGCATGGCAAAATGCACAAGCAACCCTACAAATTAAGTGGAGCTCAATATGCAACGAGTTGCATATTGACGAAACACCACGACAAGTTATTTAGTTCGTTCTCATTTATGTACCCAACAATATTAAATGTTGTTAAACATGGCAAGAGGGTGAAGCAAAAGAAAACTACCTATCTAGGCAAGTTTAAATGAGGTCGGAAACAACGAACAACAATTCCGTTAAATCCCCATGTGCATATATTAGGTTTGTTCCTGTCCTGCCCTAAACCATATTTCATAGTTATTAAACATGCAAGATGATGCCACCATGTTAAACTAGGCAAAATTCTACCCCATTTACATATAAAGTTTGTTAGATTTGGAGCTACGATTGAATAGTTATGAATTAAATCATTTTAACATGGCATTGCAGTAAATTTAACCAAACATCATTTTAAATATTTTAAACATGGATGAAAATGACATATTATGAAACTAGACACAATTTTAAGCATTTTTCATATAAAAGTTATTTACATGTGACGCATAGTTTGAGAGTTACAATATGCATGATCATGAAGGGGTTTTCCGCAAAACTTTGTTCACTGGAAATTAGACAAATTCACAGCGGGGAAAAAACACTACATGGGCCGAAACTGAGAAGAGGTCCAATAGAACAGAAAAAGGAGGCACTGGTGGTGGCCGCACCATGGGCCTTGGCCCGGAACTAAAGAGAGGCCAAGCGACACTGGGCCTTGCGCTGCACAGGGGAGCGGCTGGGGCGGCTGGACCACGCGCGGTGTAGATCTAGCGATTAACTGGACCGGGTCAACAAAGACGATTAGGAGCAGGGTCAATCGAGCTCCTCTACTTGATGCGTGCAGAGCAAAAAGAGGTCGCCGGCGGCTTCTTGAACTTGGCGAAGGACGACGCGATGGGCAGTGGCGGCGGACCAAGGCGAAGTAGGGGAGGTCCGGCAGAGGATGCAGAACCCGGGCGGCGTGAGGCGCTCGTCTCACGTGAGCGAGCAGGAACAGGGAAGACGGGCGCCTGACGAACGTGCCTCTGCTCGTTGTAGAGGAAGTGGAGGCGGGAGACCGGGACACGGGCAGGCGACGACGGAGCTTGGTGCGACGGCAGCTACCGGATCAAGGTGGAAGGAGTCAGTCCCGAAGCGAAGTAGGCGACGCAAGGTGCTGGAGAGACGCTGTCCATGGCGGAGGAGTTCCATGGGCGGCGGCGATGTTCAGTTCCTGCAGGGAGGCGAGGACGATGCCGATGTGCTCGATGGCCATGATGGACGCGGGGTTTGAGGAGCTCAGCACGGGAGGCAAAACAAGGGACGGATCCGAGGTGCGGTCGAGGTTGCATGACCCGGGCGTGGGACAGCAGCGTCTTGGAGCTTCGTGGCAGCCATGGCGTCCTGCGAGGCACAGAGAGAGAGAGTTGAGAGTGCAGGAGAAACAAAGAAGAGAAGGAGGGACCGAGGGAGAGGGCTTGGGGTCGGCCTGGAACTTGGCGAAGACAGTGTGGAGCCTTCGAGCAGGAGGGCCTATGGGCGCGAAGGAGCGCCACTCCTCTGGATCGAGCAGGGAGGAGGTTGTTTGCGGATTTGGAGGGGATCGAGGGATACTCGAAGGAGCTAGCTGGTTGGTTGAGAAGGGGATCTGGGAGGATCCCGATGAGAGAGTGGCGGCGGGTGAGGAAAAAGAGGGAGTTGGTCTAGGGTTAGGATAATATATATATATAGTGAGTAGGATAGGTTAGGGGCTATCTCGTCCCTCCGATCGTAATCGGACGGATGGAAAAAAATATGTTAGGAAGTCCAATTAACAAAACGGAGATGTTTTGTAGATGTTTGGGGATGATCCGGACAGAACGGTAGCGACAGCCCGGGTCGGGTCCAGGACAATTTGGGACGCGCACGTGAGGGGTTCGATGCACTGTGCAGAGAGGGTTTAGGACCGTGCGGTCGCATCGGACAACTCCGGAAGCGAAGAGGGGAAGGAGGATGGACTAGGTGGGCTGTGGCGAGACTGCGAGGGGGAGAAGAGAGAGAGAGGGCCCGACATCTGTTTCCGGAGACCGAAAACGTCCGACGTTAGACCGGCTATACTACCGCTATAGTTTAACGGTTGGGCTATCAAACGAACTCCGAATGCGATGAAACTTGACAGGCGGTCTATCTACACTATAATAAGACCACACGTCAACTCTCATCCCATTCCGAGAACATTTCCCGGCCACTTATAAAATACTATTTCGGACATGCCGCGGGCGCGTGCAAGTGCGGTTGGGCTCAGAACGGACAACGGAGAGAACTCGGTGAAGCCGGACGAATGCAAGTTTTGAAAAAGATGATGATGCTATGCACATGATGACATGATGAAATGCAACACGCAAGCAAATGAGATGGCAACGCTGACGAATAACTAGAAGACACCTGGCGTAACGGTCTCGGGGCGTTACAACACTCCACCACTACGAGAGGATCTCGTCCCGAGATCTAGAATGGCACCAGAGGGAAAAACGGAAGAGAAAGAGAAGAGGTAAAACTAAGTTGCTTCTTTGACCAAGGAGTGAAACCAAAGAACCTTGAAAATGTTAAGCCACTTCGAGAGAATAATGCAACGGAGATGAATGAAGTTGAAAGCACTCCGTTAAGAAAGAGGAACATGTAAGAACAAATTCGGGCAGCACTCCGGTTGAAAAGAACAAGAATTGAATAAGAACTTGATAGGATGAAAAGAACTTGAGCAGAGTACACCACACTCCGGTTAAAAGGATAAGCATGACAAGGACAAGAAGAAGGTTTGAAGAGAGCAGCAACACAATGCCTCCGGGAGAAAGAAATAGAAGATAGATGATTAAAATAAAATAATGGAGAAGAAAATGCCAACTTCTGCCGCATAAGAGTTTGAAAAGGCATCTTTAGGGGAAGGTTCGAACAGAGTTGTTGGAAAAGCCAACAACGAAAAGGATAAGCTTGATATGGTCTTATGGAATACATCTCAAATTATGATGTGACAACCTGCCACTCACGGGAAAAAGAATTGGATTGGTAAGAACAAGGAGACGAGAAAGTTATTTACATGTGATGCATGGTTTGAGAGTTACAGTATGCATGATCATGAAGGGTTTTTTTGCAAAACTGTGTTCTCTGGAAATTAGACAAATTCGCAGTGGGGAAAAAACACTAGATGGGCCGAAACTGAGCAGAGGTCCAACAAAACAGAAAAAAAGGAGGCGCTGGTGGTGGCCTCACAATGGGCCTTGGCCCGGAACTGAAGAGAGGCCAAGCGACCCTGGGCCATGCGCTGCACAGGGGAGCGGCTGGACCACGTGCGGTGTAGATCTGGCGATTAACTGGACCAGGTCAACGAAGACGATTAGGAGCAGGGTCAATCGAGCTCCTCTGCTTGATGCGTGCAGAGCGAACAGAGGTCGCCGGTGCCTGCTTGAACTTGGCGAAGGACGACGCGATGGGCAGTGGCGGCGGACCAAGGCGAAGTAGGGGAGGTCCGGCAGAGGATGCAGAACCCGGGCGGTGCGAGGCGCTCATCTCACGTGAGCGAGCAGGAATAGGGGAGACGGGCTCCTGACGTACGTGCCTCTACTCGTTGAAGAGGAAGCGGAGGCGGGCGACCGGTACGCGGGCAGGCGACGACGGAGCTTGGCGCGACGGCAGCAACCGGATCAAGGTGGAAGGAGTCAGTCCCGGAGCGAAGTAGGCGATGCAAGGCTCTAGAGAGATGCTGTCCATGGCGGAGGAGTTCCATGGGCGGCGGCGATGTTCAGTTCCTGCAGGGAGGCGAGGACGATGCCGATGTGCTCGATGGCCACGACGGACGCGGGATTTGAGGTGCTCAACTCGGGAGGCGAAACAAGGGACGGATCCGAGGTGCGGGCGAGGTTGCATGACCCGGGCGCGGGACAACAGCGTCTTGGAGCTTCGGGGCAGCCATGGCGTCCTGCGAGGCACACAGAGAGAGAGTTGAGAGTGCAGGAGAAAGAAAGAAGAGAAGGAGGGACCGAGGGAGAGGGCTTGGGGTCAGCCTGGAACTTGGCGAATACAGCGTGGAGCCTTCGAGCGGGAGGGCCTATGGGCGCGGAGGAGCTCCACTCCTCTGGATCGAGCAGGGAGGAGGTTGGGGATCGAGGGATACTCGAAGGAGCTAGCTGGTTGGGTGAGAAGGGGATCTGGGAGGATCCCGATGAGAGAGTGGCGGCGGGTGAGGAAAAAGAGGGAGTTGGTCTAGGGTTAGGCTAATTTATATATGGTGTGTATGATAGCTTAGGGGCTATCTCGTCCCTCCAATCGTAATTGGACGGACGGAAAAAAATATGTTAGGAAGTCCAATTAACAAAACGGAGACGTTTTGTAGATACTTGGGGATGATCCAGACACAACGGTAGCGACAGCCCGGGTCGGGTCCGGGACAATTTCGGATGCGCACGTGAGGGGTTCGATGCACTGTGCAGAGAGGGTTTAGGACCGTGCGGTCGCATCGGACAACTCCGGAAGCGAAGAGGGGAATGAGGATGGACTAGGTGGGCTGTGGCGAGACTGCGAGGGGGAGAAGAGAGAGAGAGGGCCCGGCATCTGTTTCCTGAGACCGAAAATGTCCGACGTTAGACCGGCTATACTGCCGCTATAGTTTAACGGTTGGGCTATCAAACGAACTCCGAATGCGATGAAACTTGACAGGCGGTCTATCTACACTATAATAAGACCACACGTCAACTCTCATCCCATTCCGAGAACATTTCCCGGCCACTTATAAAATACTATTTCGGACATGCCCGGGCGCGTGCAAGTGTGGTTGGGCTCAGAACGGACAACGGAGAGAACTCGGAGAACCCAGGCGAATGCATGTTTTGAAAAAGATGATGATGCTATGCACATGATGACATGATGAAATGCAACACGCAAGCAAATGACATGGCAACACCGACGAATAACTGGAAGACACCTGGCGTAACGGTCTCGGGGCGTTACACAACAGGAGCACAAACTATAGTTCTCGTGTCTGCATCAGGCACTATAGCAGACATGGCTGCCCTAGGCACTGTCTGGAATCTCTTAGTCATTGGTCTGTCATCTCCACTATGCTGTACAACGGCTCTAGATGTATCAACATCATCCCTCAGCTTCGTCACTATTGTCTGAACCTCTGTGATCTTTACATCAAGATCATATATCTTTGCCTCGACTACACGCTATAAGCTCTACTGGTTCTTGGTGAGGTTGGTCAGACTTCGCTCAACCCTCAGGGTTGCTTCTAGAAGATATGTCATTTGGTCATTCTTCATCTTCAGGTGGGCAATGGGAGCATTGGGAGCAGATGCCTCCTTTGTTGCTTTAGCTGCAGCAGCTGCTGGAATCTTCTCATGTGCCTTAGCGGAAGTAGAGTGTCAAGGATCCATAACCACTACATTGAACTCGAACTCTGGAAACAAGGGGAGAAGCTTGCGATCAAGAAGATATGTGCTTGTTCCAACCTTGGAGTTGATGAGCAACTGTATTTGCAGAGTAGAACCACATGATCTCTTTTGGTCGGTTGTGGTTCTCTTGATAGTTTCAACTATTAGGCTCATCCCCTTGAACTTCTTAGGTGTATCAAAGAGATGCAGAAGGTTGATGGAGTGGCCACAAATCATCTCGTCATCTGCAAATTTGGGCAATAGTGTGTGCCTCAAAATAGTATTGATGCTGGCCAAACCAGCCAACAAGTGCTTCACAAATCAAACCTTGTGTGTCTCAAGGTCTTTCTCAGGAATAGACTTGTAGATGTTCTACATGGAATTGTGGTCCATCTTTGGCTTTCCATATACATCAATGTCATTTGCTTCTTCTTCAGAAGCAGCAAGAAGAGTAGCCCACTCGGAGATGGTTAACTGATACCTATCTCCCTTAGTCATCCACACTATCCTCGCATCTAGAGAGAAATGATCAGTAGAGTAGAATTGCATGACCATCTCATCACTCCCAACAAAAGGATCAACACCAACAAGCTTGAAGCTCTCATGAACATGGGGGGAAGTTGTCCTCACTTTCATCAATGAACTCCCAATCCGCCCTTTTCATATCACTGAAAATCGGCTTCTTATCTAGCAACATTATTTCATAGAAGTCTTGTTGCTCTCTGGTGTGGAAATGATAGTCACAAGCAGTCCTCCTTCTCACAACATAGGGATCAGACAATCTCCATTGACGCAGATCTTTACCTTTCTTCAGCATCATGTTCTCAGCAACAAGATGGGTGTTTTCATGATCAGTAATCTTAGGCCTCAACCTCCTAAGCACTAGTGGCTCATCATCAGCATCAACTTCAGGCACTGGGGCCTTGTTCTCACTAGCAAAAACATTCCTTGTTGTCTTCTTAGGTGCTGGAGCTTTGGGTTTGGACTTTGAGGTGGCAGCAGTCTTCATTGCATCTGCCAGAAGTTTTTGATACTTGGCAGGGGTGGATTAGCAGTTGTTCACTTTCAGGCATATCATCTCTCCTCATTGAAGTGGGTTTGAATACCACTTTCACAGTCTGTTTTCTCACTCACCTTTTCTTTGTGGGATCCTCCTCAGAAATCTTGTTGATGGGGACCTTGGCCTCGCTAATTGATGTAATATCGAACTATGTTTCCACTAGCATCAATAAAGCGGTTGTTTTCTGTACCAAGTTGTTGTGTGGTGCCCAAAGACTAGATCTCTGGGCTGGCAATGCAAAGTAAACCGGTTGCTCTGAGCCGGGGTGCCATAAAGATGGCGAGAGAAAGAAGAAGAAGGAAGAGCAGGTAGTGAGAAGATGGAGATGTGCAGGGGGCTTTGCCCCTCCCCTCATATATAGCCGAAGGGAGGCCAACCACTGGCAACGTCAAACGGTTGCCAAGGCTGCGTGGGGAAGCGGAGACGCCCATGTCCCATCAAGCGTCGCGCGTCGATTGATACGTCTCCAATGTATCTATATTTTTTTATTGTTCCATGCTATTATATTATCTGCTTTGGATGTTTTATATGCATGGTTATGCTATTTTATATTATTTTTGGGACTAACCTATTAACCTAGAGCCCATTGCCAGTTCTTGTTTTTTCCTTGTTTTAGAGTTTCGCAGAAAAGGAATATCCAGCAGAATCCAAATGGAATCACTACAAAAAAAGACACATCCGTGACATTTTGGGCCGAACTAATTTTTTTCTGTCATGCTTATGACACTTCTATGATGATAATTGTGACAAAACCCGGTATCATCATAGATGTGGTGGGCACCTACTTCTATGACAAAAAATGATGATAGATAATGGGCTTTTCGTCTAGGGCGGGCTGGATACCCAGGTACATGACATTCTTTGGGCCGTCCATGACGGAAAAAACCGTGGTAGAGGCGAGGACCAGGAAAATATCGAGGGAGTTCCCTGTTACAGTGGGTGGTCGTGGGCCGAGCGATGCGCATTTCTCTCGTACGTATGCGTGTGTGCAGAAGGAGTTGCGCTCTAACTGTACCCAAGCGAGGCATTGGGCTCTAAGTAAACCCGAGCAATTGCACTAGCTACATTACTAAACCCGAGCAAACGATCCCTTGCTGTTCACTAAACACGAGTGATTCCTTCGCTACTGCTGCTAACTGAAGCCGATCGATACTGCCTCTGGATAAATAGTGAGTGTTGTTGGGGGTTTGTATGAATAGTTCCCGATGGGGGTTTGGATGAACAGGATCCCGTGGTAGTAGAGGCCATTGCCGCTGGATGAATAGGACCCCAAGCGAGCCGGTTGGGGTGGATGAACAGGACCCCGTGGAGGGCTGGATGAACAGGACCCCATGGAGGGCTAGTTGAATAGTAGCCGGTGGAGGGCTGGATTAGCAGTAGACCGTGGAGGGGTGGTTGAACAGGACCCCATGGAGAGGGCTGGTTGAACAGTAGCAGGCGGAGGAGCGGTGGAGGCAGGATGAACAGGTGCCCATGGATGAACTATCGCAGGTGGAGGCTGGAGGAGGTCGACGGTGGATGAACTGTAGCCCATGGAGGCTGGACGAGGTCGATGGTGGAGATGAATAGTATCCCATGGAGTTCCGTATTGCGGTACGCCAGACCCCTCCCGATGAGCAGGATCCCCGTAGCGCTCCAACACAAGTCCGTTTCCTGCGTTTTGCGGTATGCCACACCCCTCTCGATCAACAGGACCCCGTGTCGACCGTAGGAGGTCCAAGAGAAGACTATTTCCTCCATTTTGTGGTATGCCAGACCCCTCCCGATGAACAAGATCCTGTTTCGACCATGCCGATCGAACACAAGGTTGTTTGCTCCGTTATGCGGTACATGTCTGTGTCAAAACTGGTGGATCTCAGGTAGGGGGTCCCGAACTGTGTGTCTAAGGTCGATGGTAACAGGAGACAGGGGACACGATGTTTACCCAGGTTCGAGCCCTCTTGATGGAGGTAATAGCCTACTTACTACTTGATTGATCTTGATGAATATGAGGATTACAAGAGTTGATCTACCACGAGATCGTAATGGCTAAACCCCTAGATGTCTAGCCTGTATGATTGTGATTGCCTCTACGGACTAGACCCTCCGGTTTATATAGACACCGGGGGGATCTAGGGTTGCACAAAGTCAGTTTACAAAGGAAGGAATCTTCATATCCGAATGCCAAGCTTGCCTTCCATGCAAAGGGGAGTCCCATTCGGACACGGGAGGAAGTCTGCTATCTCGAATCTTCACGACCCATCAGTCCGGCCCACGTCACATAGCCCGGACGCCCAAGTACCCCTTAATCCAGGACTCCCTTAGTAGCCCCCGAACCAGGCTTCAATGACAATATGTTCGGCGCACATATTGTCTTCGGCATTGCAAGGCGGGTCCGTCCTCCGAATACACCAAAGTAGTCCTCGAACACAGGAAACGTGTCTGACTCTGCAAAACAAGTACCACACGCAACCATATAGAGTATAATATTTTAGGTGTCCCATCGACTGAGAACTTTTGTAGAGAGACTCCACGTCTTCGCCCAGTCATTATTTCGAACCATTTTTAGCCTCCGGCTCCACGTTTCGAGATGCGGTTTTCATTGGCACGTCTTGTCGAAGCAAAGATCAAGTCCCCTTATTGCGGGATTCTCATCAATACGGATGTGAGTATCCAACCGCGCCGTCTGCATGGCCCTTGGGGATTAGGCGAGTTTTAAGGCGAGTGGGGAGGCGCTTGGCATTCACGGCCTTTATAAGAGGATAAAGATCCATTCTTTCACCCACGCCTTCTTCCTCTCTGCCCATCCGTTCTCGAGCTCCAGCACCCAAGCTTCCATCCTTTCCGCCTCCAAAAAGAACTCTGACCATGTACGGATCCGGAACACAAGGCAAGTGGATGGCATCCTCTGTCACAGAGGGGAACATCACAGAGCTCCGGAAGTGGGGTACTTGGCCCAAGGAATCACCCACCGGCTTTCGGCCAAGGGGCAGATTGTCCCCACCTCGGAGCCCAACGAGAGGGTGGTATTTATCCCCACTTCATCTGCGGGTTAGGATTTCCCCTCCACCCCTTCGTCCGTGGACTCATGTTCTACTAAGGGATAGATTTCCATGATCTAGCCCCGAATTCTTTCCTCAACATCTCGGCATTCATTGTCGTGTGTGAGGCCTTCCTCCGCACCCCACCCCACTTCAAATTATGGCAAAAGAACCTGAATGTGAAGGAGAAAGTGGTGGATGGTCAACACGCGGAGTGCAGAGGTGTAATGGTGAGCAAACTATACAATGTCACGTGGCCCACTGACACCTTTGTGGAAACCGTCAAGGGGTGGCAGAAGTAGTGGTTCTATGTCACTAAGCCCCGCGACACCACCTGGGCCGCGGCTCCTGAATTCATGTCCGGACCCCCAATGCGGCTTACCTCCTAGCTTAAAAAGGGCCTAGACTGGTCGTCGTCAGACGAAATATCAGTGCTGCAGGCGTGCATCAAGAGCATGGTGGACAAGAACATCAAGCTCGTCAATGTGATCCAGGTGATGCTTTTCCACCGAATCCTTCCCTGCCAAAGCCGGACTTCCCACCTGTGGGAGTTCGATCTGGCCAAGCACGAGACCTTGTGACAGTTCTTCGGCTCCACGCATGAAGATATCTGGAAGGTGCTTTTCAAGGCTAATCAGACATGGCCGCAGACGTCCGAGGACCACGTGTATGAACTGACCCATCTAGCCAGTCTGGTATGTTCTCCATACTTCAAGGTATATCTCTTCTTGTGCATTCAAGGAAGATGTCTAAGTTTCTCCAGTTGTGTTTTCATAGCTGGATAAAGAGGGCGGAGCGGATCCAGTGTCCGGCTCCGTTGCCCGAAAACCCAGCTATCCCACTTTTGACGAGATGCTGGTCCCGGCACCCTACCAAGTGCCGGAGAAGAAGGCCACGAAGAGGGGCCAGGCGGAAAGAGGCGGCCTTCGCCATAAAGGCACTTCAGACGTGACATCCGAAGATGCCAAAACCCACTCCTCCGTCGCCACCGGGGACGACGAGGAGGAGGAAGAAAGCAACTCTCCCCCTGAGTGGAGGAATAGGGGTCCAAGAAGGGGAGGGTCTCCCTTGTGGATCACTCCATGTTGGACACTTATAGCAGGTCCGACTAGAGCCCCAGGGAGAAGCCCCTGGCCGAACTGTAAGTACTCAAAGGCACTTATATACACATATATCCAACTTCTTTACTTTGTTGTTCTAATATGTCAAATCATGTGCTGCAGTCTGGCCCACACCCACCCCCAACAATCCTTATCTTCGAGGAATTCCCTGGATCCAAAGGTGATGGACAGCGGGTCGCTTCTGGCGGCCTCCACTCCCAAGGCCGCAGACGACGCCGAGGTGTTTTCCCGAAGGACCTTCCCAGGCCAGGGAGAGGTATAGGAGGCCGTCAGGGCGGCGCTATAGGGTGATACCTCGGCCGCCTGACATATGGGGGAGCAAATCCCCCTGGAGACTGGCGATGGGGGCCATGTCCAATTCGCCCCCAGCCGAATATTATTCCAGAGGCCCATATGGCTCCAGAATCAGGCAAGCAGCCTCCTTTGAAAGAAGGAGGTGCACCTATTCCGCCGGTGACCTCTGTCCAGCCAGAGGCACCGGATACTCTACTAGAAGCATTGCAAAGTGCTTCCATTTTCGAGGAACACCGTATCCTTATGGGTACGGTGGTTGAGAGCATTCAGTCCGCTACGTGCGGACTGACCAAAGCCTGCACCAGCCCTTTAACAGGCTTTGAGGTATGTGACTTAATTATGCAAAAAGGATGTCATAGTACAGAGGGTAGCCCCTAAGACTCCGTCCGATATTTGAAAAGAAAATCCGGACAGAGGATCAAATAATTTTCGCAGGAGACCAACCATATGTGTCTATCTGGATAAGCAAGCGTCAGTGCTAGCTCCGACCTCCAATCCCGCCGAAGTCTCCAAACTGAAGTTGGGTCTGGAGCGGGCCGAGGAAGAGCTCGGCCATGTGAAAAAACAACTAGAGGATGAGAAAGGTATGCAATGGCCTATTCAAATGTAGAAAGATATGAATTGTTTGTGTTGATCATGTTATCATGATATTTCGCAGGAGCTACGACCAAGGTGGAGACCCTCCAGAGCGTGTTGGCCGAGGACCAGAAGAGAGCGGCAAAGGAACAAGACGCCCGCGAAAAACATGAGGCAAGGGTCGGGGACGTCCAGTAGGAGCTCCAGGACGCCGTAAAGAAATGCAAGTCCTTGGAGTGTAAGATTGCGAACCAATATTCCGAACTTGCTAAGGCCTACCAAAGCGCACGAGAGGCCTGGGTTGAAGCCCAAGGCGCCTTACAGGAAATCCAGCAGGGCAGGAAAATCGCGGCGGGTAAGGCCCTTATTATGCAAAGCAAGTATTTGAAGAAGAAGTACCTCTTACTGACCCGGATTTGGAGTTCTCCAGGGGCGTTTGCGGATCTGCTGCGCAGTGTTACTGATGCCGCAGAGTTCTTCCGAGCCAAAGAGGTGAGCTCAACGGAGAAGCTATTCTAGTCGCAATACCTTGCACAGAGCATCCAGTGCCCTTTAGTGATCAGCTAAAATAGCTGACCGCACTACATACTAAATCGGTCATGAATGATTTGATAATCCATCTCCAGCTACTTCGGGCTCGTGAAGCGGCTGGTCGATACCTGCCCTCGGCTTGATGCATTCAAGCGGTCGGTCTGCATTGAAGGTGCGCGGATGACCTTCGCCCGTGTCAAGGTGCAATGGGCGAAGATGGACGCTGTCAAGCTCGCAACCGAGGGACCGCCCACGGGCAAGGAGCACCGCATGCCTGAGCGGTATTTTGATGATGTCCTAAAGGGATCCCGCATTATAGAGGGCCAGTATGCAACAGACATTATCTTTGAATGAGGACATTCATGTTATCCCGTCCTGTATTATCAAACAAAGCTTATTGTTTGTTGAAAATTTTGCCTCCTATGCAGCCATTTTATTAAATCTGAGAGGTGGCCAGTCGTCGGCTTTAGCCCCCACGTAGGTAGTACGGGGGTGTTCGGGTTGGAACCTAAACAATCTTGATCCAAGAGTTTGATCCTTAAAGGAGGTGTTTAGCACAACGAACCAGGCAATCGGACAATGTGGCTTTAGCACTCTCACTTAGCCATAGGAGTTTGACAATAGAAATGTAGGCGCAACCCCTAGTTAGAATTTGTTAATCTGGACTAGGGTGTTGTAGACACCTGATCGGGTGGAGGCCGGTCTGTCGCATAATGCGGAACAAATCGCACGAGATTTGAACCTCCGAATAGCTGACCAGCTCTCGCCGCATCATGACAGTCAGTTTTCGGCTTTCTCTACTGAGGTGTTTATCCGGATAAACTAGAAACACAATCACAGTAGTTCTCCCTTTACTACCCTAGCCGATAGGACGGAACATAACGTAGCAAGCACAGGAAAAGGGCAACCCAACTATTGTCCAAAGACAGGATTCAGAGCTGATGCATATAATACTAAAATTCAGGGTGCCAAACTATTACTGTAAAAAGTGTTCAGACTTTGTTGCCGTAGTATGGGCCGCAATGAAGCCCCTGCCGAATAAAAGCGTACCAAAGTGTACCGGTGCAATCGATAAGAAAATCGAAATAAAACAAAATAGTAAGCCAATGCCACATAAGTTGGGCCACAAACTGTTTCATTATAATTTGATTAATACATCAAAGCGTATTTGTAAAAATAGTGTGATAAGCAAAAGGGCTATTTAACATGCTGAGACCAAGGGGGGGCTACGTGCAGGTCCTGAAAACAAGCAGAGTGATCATCAAGGGGACCACCTAGAGATTCTGCCACACGTCTATGCTGCTTGCCACCTTGGTATATCCATCCTTCGAAAGGGTCGGTGATCAAGCCCTCGTGAGGGGCCTGTGGAAAAGAAAAGAAAAAAAATGAAAGGAAAAGTATGTGGGTCCGGGGAAGGTCGTGTCTTATTATGGACTATAATCGAGTTATGTCTCCGTCTATGCCCATAGTATTTTGGGTGCATAGTTATGTACGCGCGATACGTATGTCGCCATTTTGTCAGGACTGGGACGGAGCCCGAATTGCTAGTCGAACTCCTAACGAGATGGACTGTAAAGCTGCGGAGTAGTCCGGAATCGTTTGACAGTGTCCGGGAGCTTGGCCGCTGAATAAAAGTTCTTCTTAATAAGGTCGCTCTGTACTTTCGCTACCAGGGTGCGGTGTGCTCCTCGGTAAAGAGGGAGCGTTCAGTGTTTCCATTGGCTATTATGACACCATGTGGTCCGGGCATCTTGAGCTTGAGATAAGCATAGTGTGGCAGCACATTGAATCAGGCAAATGCGGTTCGTTCGAGCAGTGCGTGATAGCCACTGCGGAAGGAGACGATATCGAAGATCAAGTCTTCGCTTCGGAAGTTGTCTGGGGATCCGAAGACGACTTCCAATGTGATTGAGCCTGTGCAGCGGGCCTCTACACCTGGTATTACTCCTTTAAAGGTAGTTTTTGTGGGCTTGATCCTTGATGGATCGATGCCCATCTTGCGGACTGTATTCTGATAGAGCAGGTTGAGGCTGCTGCCACCGTCCATGAGGACTCGCATGAGTTGGAATCCATCAATGATTGGGTCGAGGACCAGTGTGGCTGAGCCGCCATGACATATACTGGTCGTATGGTCCCTGCGATCGAAGGTGATCAGGCAAGACGACTATGGGTTGAATTTTGGGGCGACTGGCTCTATCACTTAGACGTCCCTGAGTGTGCGTTTGCGCTCCCTCTTGGGGATATGGGTAACATATATCATGCTAACCGTTTAACCTCGGGGGGAACTTCTTCTGTCCCCCTGTGTTCGCCAGACGGGGCTCCTCATCATCGTCCTCACTTTGAGACCCCTTCTCCTTGTTCTCGGCATTTAACTTACCGGCCTATTTAAAGACCCAATAGCTTCTATTGGTATGGTTGGTTGGTTTATCGGGGTGCCATAGATCTGACATGGGCGATCGAGTATGCGGTCCAAGCTGGATGAGCCCAGATTGTTTCTTTTAAATGGCTTCTTTTGCTGGCCGTACTTGGAGCCACTGAATCCGGCGTTGACCGTCGTGTCATCTGTATTGTCACCGTTGCTTCGACGCTTGTGTATGTTGTGTCGGGGCTTGCCGTTGCTATTTCTGGCATCAGAGGTGCCAGGTTCGCTTACGTTATTGTTGCTACGGGCTAGCCATCTATCTACGCCCGTGCAAAAGTGGGTCATAAGTCCTGTGAGGGCTGCCATGGACTTTGGTTTTTGTTGACCGAGGTGTCAGGCGAGCCATTCGTCTCTGATGCCATGCTTAAAGGCTGCTAGGGATTCTGCATCCGGACAATCGATAATCTATTTCTTTTTAGTTAGGAACCTAGTCCAGAATTTCTTGGCTGACTCTTCGGGCTGTTGAACTATGTGACTTAAGTCATCGGCATTCGGAGGTCGGACGTATGTATCTTGTAAGTTGTCACGGAAGGCGTCTTCCAAGTCCTCCCAGCTGCCAATGGAGTTTTCTGGCATGCTGTTTAACCAGTGCCGAGCTGGTCCCATGAGTTTTAGCGGTAGGTATTTGATGGCATGAAGATCATCACCGCGGGCCATATGAATATGGAGAAGAAATTCCTCAATCCATACCGCGGGATCTGTTGTTCCATCGTATGATTCCATATTCACGGGTTTAAACCCTTCTGGGAATTCGTGCTCCATTACTTCATTAGTGAAGCAGAGGGGATGTGTGGCGCCTCTAAATCAGGACAAGTAGCGACGTAGCTCGGATGGAGTCCGTCTGCGGTTTTTGGCCCAGATGTGGTTATGCTTGTAATGCCCGGGTCTGACCTGCTCTATTTTGCAGGTCCTGCCGTAGTTCATATGTATATCCCCGAGCTATTGTGTCCCTACCTTTACAGCGAGGTAGAATGGGTGTTTAGTTGCCGTGCCACGTGGTGGCCGGTCAGCCGCGTTACGAGCTGATGGTACGGACTCAAGTGCCTCATCGTTGAATTGAGGTAGCAGTTTGCGCTTCGAGTAACTTTTGGTTGGGCGCTCGAGGCCGTACTCCTCGGCTGCCAGGACATTAGTCCACCTGTCATTGAGTAGGTCTTGATCAGCTTGAAGTTGATGCTGCTTCTCTTTCAGGCTCCTTGCAGTGGCAATTAGCTGGTGCTTTAAAGCGCTCCTGCTTGAGGGGTTCCTGACGCATGATAAAGTCTTCGTCGCCGAGGCTCACCTCATCCTCTGAGAGTGGAAGATAATTACTGTCCTCCAAGTCTTCGTTTATGGCCTGTTCATCAGGGCTAACTTCCCCATCTTCCCGATCGTCCTATTCGGGGATTGGCTTGACGGGGTCTTCTTGGTCTTCAGCGTCTTCTGGAGTATTGTTGTCTCTCATGCCGGTATCACTGTCTTTTCCATGGCGTGATTTAGAGCGGCGCCGCAGACGTCGGCGATTTGGTTGTATCTCCGGAGGTTTATCTTCGACTCGATCTTTATCGTTATCGCTGTTACCCTCTTTGGGTGTATCTACCATGTACATGTCATACGAAGAGGTGGCCGTCCAACGTCCCGTAAACGTACGGTTTTGGGCCTACTGTTCTCCGGCATCGTCGTCCATACCATCGATGTCTTTGGAGCCGTAATTGAGCATGTCAGTTAAGTCTTCGACAGTGGCTATGAAGTGGGTGATGGGTGGGAAGTAAAATTCCCCATTCTCAGCCCCTAGTCTGGGCTGGGTGTAATTCGGACGTTGCTCCTCTGTAATGATGAGGGATCACATCAAGTCCAGAGCCTCGCTTAAAGGTGAGGTTTAGCCAAGAAGAAGAGAGTCCGTGGAGTACGGCGGGAAGGAGACACCTTGGCCGAGATCACACGATGCTGACTCCGAAGGTTCGAAGCCAGTGTCCGGAGAAGAGTCTGGCTTCATGATGGTTGCTAGCGAAACTAATTCCTCCAGACTTGCCCGCTGTGATAAGCAGCTCGTCGAGGGTTTCTGGCTCGTCACAGAGGAGCTTGTGCTTCAGGAGGGTGCCTTCTCGGCATCCGGCTGTGAAGTACTCGATGGCCTGCACCTCGTGCACGCCCTCGCAGGAGTTCCGGAGCTCAGCCCAACGCGTGAGGTAGTCGCGAGTCGACTCGTCAGGACCTTGCAGGCACAAGGAGAGCTGACGAGGCTTGGGAGGACGCTTGTACGTGCTGGTGAAGTTGTGGATGAACGCTTCGGTGAAGTCGACCAAGGTGTTGATGTTGCGGGGCTTCAGGCTGTTCAGCCATGTCTGGGCTGTGCCCTGGAGCATGAGCGGAACGTACTTTACGGCGACACGTTGTTGCTGTTTGCTATGCTGACAGCCGTGGAGTACTCAACTAGCCAGTCTTCCGTCTTCACGGAGCCGGTATACTTGGGCGTGTCTCTTGGGAGCGTGAACCCTCTGGGAAAGGGCTCGTCCTGAATGCGGGGCCCGAAACAAGGCGGACCCAGCTCATCTTCTTCTTCCAGCGCTAGGGACCGGTGAAGTCGGTCGATCAGGTGGCGGGCGTCATTCTCTCCAACTCCCTCTCGGCGGCCAAGGCGGTCATCGAGGGTCGGATGGTCAACAGGCAGCGGGGAAACTCGCCTCTCCTTACGGGGAGGGGGAGGCGGCCAGTTGTCCTGTCGTTCCACTGCTCTCGGGCGGCCATCTCGGTCGAGCTCTATGGTAATGCGAGTCCGACTGTGGCTGACAGCCGGCTCCTTGTCCTTTCTTCCTCGGGCGCCGCCAGTCGGCGTCCGAGACATCGCGCCTTGATCTCGGTGCGGGTCATCGTTGGGCCGCTGCGGCGCCTCCGTGCGGTAGCCGGCCTCGTTCGAGCGGCGGCCGCATCGAGGAGCTGATGGACTCGCTCCATCATGAGGCGGCGTTCTTCGCCCTCGAAATTGTCCAGCTCATTCGCCGCTACCTGGGCGACTCGGATGTTCTCCACTGGTGTAGCGTACACGGGACGGCTAGCCCCAAACAGGTTGGCGATGGCTACACCGCATTGCTGGACCGCGCCAAGGCGGCTAGGCCCTGCCGGGGCCGGCGAGCCACCAACGGCGCGATCCATCTCCCGCTGGTAAGCTTTTGACAAGCGTCTCATGCTGGCCAGCTTCTTTGCGCCTTCAACGAGCTGAAGGCGGCGCGCTTCAAACGTCTCTATGTCAGCGTCTTCCGGAATGGGCGCAGTTAGGTCTTGCAGCGCCACGCCGAGTGAGTCGGGCGCTCCTCCGTCGGGGAACTCGTCATGACTGATGACTAGCACCTCAGGGACGGTGCTTCCGTCGCTCTCTGTGTGGGGGAGAGGTTCGTCGTAGACCACCACGTTGGTGGGGAACGCGTCGAGCGACGTAGTGTCGGAGTCGACCAACATCGGGTCGGTGGAGCCTACGGACTCCAAGTCTACGGCAGGCCCGCCGGAAACATGGAGTTGATCGAGGAGGCCCGCGAGGAGGTTCTCGGGGCCGCCCGTGCCTGCGTCAGACGCAGGTTCGTCGGAGAGGCGGACCTCGCCGACAAGCTCGGCCAAGGAGCTGGCTGCGCAGGCGATCTCAACGCCGCGCAGCGCGTCGATGCAAACTTCGTCTGGCGTGCCTGGCTGGCTGCGCTCACCAGGGAGGAAAAGGGTTCCCGTCCAGAAAAGATCTCCGGATGGCGGTGCACCAGGCCCCATGATGGGCGCCAAATGTCGCGGGTTTGGTGCGACATATGCCAACGGATGGCTTATCATGGTGGGGGCGAGTAGGACGTCGCCGGTGCCTGGAAACGGGATGAGGCAAAGACATGCACGCCGGTGAATCTTCCCAGCTTCAGGGCTCTCCGGGGAGATAATACCCCTACTGCTGCTCTACGGGGTCTCCGCATGATCACTATGGCCAAGTGTTTACACGGTCGCTCCTTGAGCTGTTTCTTAGAGGTAGGAGAGGGCAAGGCTAGCTCTCTCCTTCTATCTGGTATGGTCTAGAGCTACTTGGTTCCAACCCTTTGCATGGGTGCCCTAGGAGGTTTATATAGGCCTACCCCCAGGGGTACAATGGTAATTCGTTTGGGCATGGGCCCAACCGTCAGTGCCTCTAGCCTCCGACTTCTTCGCCGACTGGTGGGCCCCTTGACTCATGGGCCCCGCCGACTGGTCTAGTATGGAGCCGATAGGCCGCGTCCGCCGCAGGCTGGTCTTGCCGGCTGCTGATTACTGGTGGTCCTCTCGCCGACTCCCCTGGCATCACTAACTGGTGGGACCTGCTGCCCCCGGGCCGTACAGACAAGCTGTCGTGGGCACAGGACTCGGTACTGTGGTGCTGATGTCAGGGCCGGCTGGGCAACAGTGCCACGCCGCATGGAGATCTTCCTGGGTACGGCGTGCTGTGGCCATGCCTGCCCTTGGTAAGGGGCAGGAGTGGGCTTCACTGTAGCCACGCCCCTACCCCGTCCCCTTCGATGAGTTCATGGGTTTGTTGGAGTCGCCGGCTGACTCCCCAAAGCCGGCTTCTCTGGAAGTCGTCCCTGGGAATCGGCCGTGAGCGGGTAGTCGGCCGCCCTGCCGTCGACTCCTCAGGAGGCGGCTCTTCGTCCTGGGGTCTTGAGGGACTCGGGTTGGCCTACCAGTGGCCCATTACTCCGACAACAAACACAAATCAAGTACCGAATAATAGTACTTACTACAGACAAGCAAAGTTGCACTAATTAAACTCTATAGACTATTTCTTGCCACAGACCAATGGGATGAACCCCGCATAACTGACTAGGTCGTGGACTTTGTGAGAGATGTCTACCGACACCATCACCATCTCGTCAACCTTGGACAACCTAACAGAGTGGTCTTTCCCCTCATAAACATGACGATGAAGATAGGTCACATCAGATTTGTCAGGAAGTTATACAAGAACCACACTGAAAGTGCAACTATCCCTAGGTGGTTTTGGTAATTCCTAATAACATATAGCTCATTGAGCTAATGCTATTTTAAGATAAATATTTCAGGAAAGCTTAATGATTGGCATGGCATGGATTAGAAAGTGGACCCCTCAAAATGCTAAGGACAAAAGATTGGCTCAAGCTCAAAGCACAAGACTCTACATTTTACTTTTAGTGATCCAAGATCACATGGAGAACATAGGAAAAGCCAATACTATTAAAAGGGGGTGAGGTGTTGCTTAATGAGTTACTTGCTCAAAATGCTTAGTGATATGCTCCAAAAACCCTCAACTACTTTCTCATATCCACATATGTCCCAAACCAAAATTCAAACTCAGCCCCACCGAAATCTTCTATCCGGCGCCATCGAGTTCACTTAACATAGCCACTGCCACAAACCCTAGTCACTTCGGTCTCACCGACAGGGATCTCGGTCTCACCGAGATGGGATTGCATCCTCTCTGTTTCCCATCGTAACGTTTCGGTCCAACCGAGATGAGTGATCGGTCACACCGAGATTGCAACGCAAACTCTCTATTTCCCCTTCGTAACGTTTTGGTCTAACCGAGATGAGCGAATCAGTCCCACCGAGTTTGCCTGGCCAACTCTTTGTTTGTCCATTACCAAAATCAGTCCCACCGAGTTGACATGTCGGTCCCACCGAAAACCCTAACGTTCACATTTTGAACAAAATAGGTCTGACCGAGTTCTATAATTCGGTCCCACCGAGTTTGGTGATTTGTGTGTAACGGTTAGATTTTCTGTGGAGGCTATATATAGCCCTCCACCCGCTCTTCGTTCGTGGAGAGAGCCATCAGAACATGCCTACACTTCCAACATCCATTTTCTGAGAGAGAACCACCTACAATTGTGTTGAGGTCAAGATATGCCATTCCAACCACATAAATCTTGATCTCTAGCCTTCCCCAAGTGGCTTTCCACTCAAATCATCTTTCTACCAAACCCAATCCTATGAGAGAGAGTTGAGTATTGGGGAGACTATCATTTGAAGCACAAGAGCAAGGAGTTCATCATCATCACACCATATATTACCTTTTGGAGAGTGGTGTCTCCTAGATTGGTTATGTGTCACTTGGGAGCCTTCGTCAAGATTATGGATTTGAACCAAGGAGTATGTACGGGCAAGGAGATCGCCTCCTTCGTGAAGATCTACCCTAGTGAGGCAAGTCCTTCATGGGCGATGGCCATGGTGGGATAGACAAGGTTGCATCTTTGTGGACCCTTCATGGGTGGAGCCCTGCATGGACTCGCGTAACCGTTACCCTTTGTGGGTTGAAGTCTCCATCAACGTGGATGTACGATAGCACCACCTATCATAACCACGCCAAAAATCTCCGTGTCTACATTGCGTTTGCTCCCTCCAAACTCCTCCCTTTACCTTCATTTGCAATTGTTTACATTACGCTGCTATACTCTTAGAATTTCATGTGTAGGTTGATTACTTGATTTGTGCTAAGTTGCTAAAATCAGCCAAGACTTAAAATTGGGAAAAGGCTAGATTTTTATTTGGTCAAGTAGTCTAATCACCCCCCCTCTAGACATACTTTCGATCCTACAAGTGATATCAAAGCTTTGGTTTCCATTTTCTTTGATTTCCATAGCTTTTGGTGATCATAGCCTTGGTTTCACAACCTAGGAGAGTATGGCGTCAAGTGAGGGAAATTACCACCGTAGAGGTCCTTACTTTGATGGTACTAATTTTGCTAGTTGGAAGCATAAGATGAAAATGCATATTCTTGGACATAACCCCGCCGTTTGAGCTATTGTGTGTATTGGCTTGCAAGGTGAATTCTTTGATGGGAGAGAACCGAACCGTGAAGCTACTGCGGAAGAGTTGAAGATGCTGCAATACAATGCTCAAGCTTGTGATATTCTATTCAATGGATTGTGCCCAGAAGAATTCAACAAAATCAGCTATCTTGAGAATGTAAAGGATATTTGGGATACTTTGATTGATATGCACGAAGGTACTGACTCCGTCAAGGAATCCAAATTGGATATGCTTCAAAGTCAACTTGACAAGTTCAAAATGAAGGATGGCGAAGGTGTCGCTGAAATGTACTCTAGGCTTTCTCTCATCACAAAAGAGATTGCCGGCTTAGGGAGTGAAGAGATGACCAATAAATTCATCATCAAGAAGATCCTAAGAGCCTTGGATGGAAAATATGGTACCATGTGCACACTAATCCAAATGATGCCCAATTACAAAGATCTCAAGCCTACGGAAGTCATTGGAAGAATTGTTGCTCATGAGATGTCACTCAAGGATAAGGAAGAGATTCACAACTAGTCAAGTGGTGCTTACAAAGCCTCATGTGATGCTCCCACATCATCAAGTGAGAAACATGCCTTCAATGAAGAATTGAGCCTAATGGGGAAGAATTTCAACGAGTTATACAAGAGTAGAAGCAAGGAAAGAAGTTCCAAGTGAAGGTCCTACAATGACAAAAGATCTTCAAGTCATGAACGTAATTGCTACAATTGTGGAAGACCCGGACACTACTCCAATGAGTGTACGGCTCCCTACAAAAGAAGAGAAGATTCTCCCAAAAGAAAGAGTAGGAGAGAAGAATCACCACCAAGAGAAAGAAGGAGTAGAAGTGACCGTTATGAATGAAGAACATCACACAGAAGCAAGGATTCGGAGAGGAAGGACAAATCATCAAAGAGCCACACTAAAGCAAGACATCAAGCTCATGTTGGTGAATGGGTATCCGGCTCCGACTCCGACGATCACTCCGAGAGAAGTTATCACTCCGACTCCGAATATACTCAAGATGAAGGTGTTGCCGGTCTAGCACTTTTGTCAACCAACTCCTACGACATATTCGAGTCACCAAATGAAGGAATTTTAAGATGATTCATGGCTAAAGGCCCAAAGCTATCACACCCCGAGTATGTTGATTTCAATAGTGATGAAGATGATTTGCTAGGTGATGATCATTTACTTGTTGACAACTCTAGTTATGAAAACTATGATGAACTTGCCATTAATCATGCTAATCAAGATAAAACGAATGATAATGATGGGAAGGAGATTGAGCGTCTAACTAAAGAACTAAATACTCTGAAGTTAGCTCATGAAACTACCTTGGAAGATCATCGAGAACTTTTAAAGACTCATGAGAAGCTATGCTTTGAAAAGCTCAACCTTCAGCAAGAGCATGAGTTCTTAAAAGCAATCAATGATGATCTTCGCAAGAAAAGTTCTTCTTACATTGCCAAGCATTTACTCTTTTCTACTTACATGCCACAAGTTAAATCTAGCAACAAGAGTAAGAAAGATTCTTCTTCTAGTAGTAACAATAATCATGCTAAACCCAATGATGTTGCTTCTAGTAGTTCTCGTGATTACACTAATGATTCTCTTAGCCAAGTTACACTTGAGCAAGAAAATAGCTTATCGAAGGGAATTATAGAGAAAGGTGTTTACAAGAGCCTTGCCGGAAGTAAGCAATTTGTGGAAATTGTACGCAAGCAAGGAAGACACCGGAAGAATCAAGGTGTTGGTTTTGAACGAAAGTTCAGTGCCAATGGAGTCGAGTGGGAAGAAGATAAATACCCCAAGACAAAATTTGTTCATCAACAAGAGAAGTATGATCCTACTTCTTTCCAAGGAACACAAGCTCAAGATGATCTTCCACCACAAGACCACAAGCAAAAAGGCAAGGACAAGCTTCAAGAGGAGATTGACCCTTTTTTGGAAGCTCCCAAAGCCTTGGTCAAGTGGGTTCCCAAGACTTCATCAAGTTCTACTTCCTCAAGTACGACTACAACTCCAAGGATTCCCATCAAGATGGTGTGGATCCCGAAGAAGAACTAGAGTGTTCTTGAGGGTGACTCCACCAACATACTTCACTCTTAACATCTTGGCAAGGACAAGTGCAAACAACTTCCATATCTTGCACTAGTTCAAGGAGTCACAAACCCTCTTGTTGGTAAGACAAGGGACAAGGTACCCTAATGCATTCATGGACATTATCTCATGTGAATATCACTCTATGTCTATGGATATCCTTGGTTGTTCCTTGTGGGACTAACCCGTGTAGGTATTGAAAGTGCAACTCACTCCAAAAGATTGCTCCGAATGATGTACATCTACATTGAGCATCTACATCTTCAACACCTACATGAAGTCATCATCAATTAACACCAAGGTTAGTTCATCCCTCTTAGGGGGGGTATCACATCTAGGGGGAGCTTTACTCTAATCAATTGAGCTAAAGCAACTCTAATGTGTGAGCACAACAATGCTTTATGTAAAAGTGGCAACCCCACTTGTGCTTAAACGATGAGTATGACCTATGATCAAATGTTCTCATTTAACTCCTAAGTCAATATACTCATACATAGATGACCTCGTCATCGCCAAATTGCTTGATAGATGCTAGAGTGATTGTGCATGCTTTGTCACATATTTCATTTGTCATTTTATTGTGTGATCATGTTGGATGCATATTTTACTCATTCGAGGACATCCATTTGTTGCTTTGATTGTTTGGCTTTTTCTCTTTTGCCAAATGGATGACAAGAATGCCTAAGAACTCCCTCTAGCTATATATGCTTTTCTTGTCTCAAACTCTATTCATGCTACATCACAAAGTTTGATCAATTCAGATTGGAACCACTTCTGTGCGAGGAGCACTTGGAGTCCCCGATTCGTCATAGACTTAAACTTTCAAAACCTCTGTGTATTTCGGTATGACCGAGTCATCCATTTCGGTCACACCAAGATCACTAAGTTGATCTAGGTTTTCAATCTCAGTGCAACCGATTTGAACTTTTCGATCACACCGAGTTCCAGTAACCGCTTGCGATTCTGCATCTCAGTGCCACCAAGTTGTTCCACTCAGTCACACCGACAGGGTCGTGATATATAAACCCACGGGTGAGATTTTGGAAATTTCTTCGAAAGCTCTTAGCCCGTGCGTATCCTGCTCTGCCGCCCCGGGTCTTCGGATCGTCTTCTCGCCGCCATGACCTTCTCGTCTCCGTTGGCAGCTTCGATGCCCAGCTCGTATAGCTGGAGGAACTCCATAGGGTCAGCCGTGCCGTCGTAGCAAGGAGGCAAGTCTGGCTTGAACTTGCCGAGCCACGCGATGCTGCGTAGCTCGGCGGTGAAGGCGCGGCAGCCTGCTGTGGCCACGGGAGGCCTTGGATGACGGGGAGCTTGGTCTTGCTTGTCCCCATGCGCTGCAGCTGGGTGCAGCGCGGGGTCTTGACACGCGGGAGTAGGAGCATGGTCGCGACGTGCTGGAGCAGGGAGCGCCCAGGCAGCTTCTTGCGGGCGAGGGACTTCTTGACAGCTCTTCTCTTGCTGCGATGGCGCCTGCCGGAGCGGGTTTCGCCCAGGGGCCACGCGCCTTGGATCCATGGCACCTTCCTGAGGAGGAGGCGGTTGGGGCGCCGCCGGAGCTTCATTGTCCATGCGGGGCGGGGTGCGGTGCAGTGGAACGGACGGCGCATGAGAGCCCCCTGCGGCGCGGACGAGCTCGGCGACGCGGTCGATCCATTCTTCATAGACGTCGTCGATGGGGTGGTAGCGCAGGAGCTCGTTCGCCCCGATGAGTGCAGCTCGAGCCTCCATGGGAGCGCGGAGCGCGCGAGATGAAGAACCAGCTGGGGGAGCGAGGGAGTTGCGGTGCAGCCGTCTTGCCGCACGGACGGATGCTGGGACGATGCTTGCCGCTCGTCCCCCGCCGGGCCGATGGCGGCGTTGACGGCAGGTGACGGGGAACGGCGAGGGCGCCCGCCGACAGGGGCCGTCTGGGCGATGCGGGAAGCGTGCGCGGCCTGGCGCTCGGCGCGGGCCCGACGAGCATCAGACATGGGCGTGATGGTCGGAGGAGAACGGGGTGGTGGAAGACGAATCCCGGCGCACCCCTACCTGGCACGCCAAATGTCAGATTTCGGGTTCCGGCAGACCCTTGAGGTTCGAACACTGGGGTGCGCATGGAGCTTTCGTCTCCTACCTACTTGCACCCCTCCGCCTTGCTAGGATCTAAACTAAGGAAAGAACAACAGAAGAGACACAGGGTTTATACTGGTTCGGGCCACCATTGTGGTGTAATACCCTACTCCAGTGTGTGGTGTGGTGGATTGCCTCTTTGGCTGATGATGATGAACAATACAAAGAAGAACAGCCTCGCGAGGGTCTGTTCTTGGCTGGGGCGATGAACTTCTGGGAGGAGCTCAGTCACCCTTCTCTCTCTCTCTCTCTCTCTCTCTCTCTCTCTTTCTTTCTTTTTACCCTCGGTCCTCTCTCCCTGTCTAGCGGGTGGCCGGTCCTATTTATAGGGGCCCTGGTGCTCTTCCCAAATATCGAGCGGGAAGTGAGCCAACAATGGTGGGCTAATTTGAAGGGGGACAGCTAGTACTAGCTATCCTGACAAAAGTAGTCTTCGCCTGCGCAAAGCTCTGGTGATGACGCCGTCTTGGGCTCCACGGTGACCTCCGTCTCGTAGTCCTCCTGGTCTTGGTCTCGTTGCACCGAAATGGCAATCTTTGCCTGATGCCTCGGTACTCCATGGCTGCGCTTGCCCCTTTTGCACCAAAGAGGAAAGGAGGACACTGCGCGGGCTGGCACCCGCTTGGCGCCCTTGGTCGTCATGGCTTGCGTCACGGGCACCTCGTGAGGTACCCCGCCATGATCTCTCTGCCTCCTCGTGAGCCAGCCTGACGAGGCCATGCCTGAGGAAGCTTCGCGTCGTCCGCCCCGCGAGGCTTGGCCCCTTGCGAGGGTTTTGGCTTTGTGTTGGTGAAGATGGGCCGCGCTGGGCCCCCTTTTGAGCCACGCCGCAGGCCGCAGGCAGGCAAGTCTGGGGACCCCCGTTCCCAGAACACTGACAACTTCCTTGGAGCTGTTCAACTTGGTGACCAAGTGCGCCAGGGCTGAGGAAGGGCGTCTCTCCGTCCTCGAGCTGCCTGCCGCAGACCCAGAAGAGAAGAAGCCCAAGGCCAAAGATGTGAAGCGCAAGGGGGTTGCCATGCTCGCGGCAAAACCCGACACAAAGCGGGGTAGAGATCAGCCCGAATCTTCCAAGGGCAGTCGGTACTGTGTGTACCACGACCTCCACACCCACAACACCAACGAATGTCAAGAGCTTCGAGCCGTGCGTGAAGGAAGGATCGGCCATCGTCCCGACCGCGGTGACCGGGGCTACGGTTGAGGAGGAGGAAGGAGCGCAGGACGCTGGGAAGACCGTTGCCCGCGCCAAGGGTGGCGCGATCGACCTCGCGAGGATCGCTCGCAAGACCTGCCTCACGAGCGAGACTGGAGGGATCAGCCTCGCAAGGATCGCCTGCAAGGCAACGCAGGCCTCCCTCCGCTGCCGCCGCAGCCAAGGAGAAACGAGGACCGCCATCAGGACGAGGGGGCTGGGGGCTTCCAGGAGCCGTGCATGATCGCCTGTATCCTGGGCGGGGCTCAAGCCCCAGCCTCTCAACGCATCTTCAAGCTCGAAGCCACGCGTGAAGTGAATGCAGTCCTCCCCAAGCTCGAAGCCACGCGCGCTCTCAGGTGGTCGGCGTGCGCCATCACGTTCAGCTCAGCGGATCAGCTCAAGTGTGCGGCCACGGTCGAAGTCCTCCCGATGCTTTGTTCCCCAATCATGAGCAACGTGCTGGTCACCAGGACCCTCATCGATGGCGGGGCAGGGCTCAACATCCTGTCCATGGAAACATTCAACAATCTCCAAGTGCCCTACAACCAGCTTCAGCCAACCAAGCCTTTCTCCGGAGTCACCAACGGCTCCACGGTCCCGATTGGGCAGGTCCGCCTCCCTGTCACCTTCGGGGAACGCAACAACTACCGCACCGAGCTCATCGACTTCGACGTCGCTCACATTCGCCTGTCGTACAACGCTATCCTTGGGTACCCAGCGCTGGCCAAGTTCATGGCCGTAACTCACCACGGCTAGAACGTCCTCAAGATGCCAGGAAGTGGGGGAGTCATCACGGTGCCCTGTGAAGAGAAGGACGCGGTGTGTTCCCTGGAACGAGCCTTTCAGGCCGCATCACTGGAAGACCCGGATCGCGGAAGCAGGAGGCTTCCCAAGGCCACCCCCAAGAAGAAGAAGACATCGTCCGGCCCAGCACCTCAGGAGGCAGGCCCCTCAGGGCCCGCGCCTGCCCAGGGGGAACCTCCTTCCATCGCATAGGAAAGCACGCCCGGCGCCCTCCTCAGGCAGGGCTCGGGGGCTCTCCCCTGGAGGGCCACCAACCTGGCTAGGGTAACGAGGGAGGCGCTTGGGCACCACATGGAGGCGTGTTTCGAAGCATGTTTCCCTTAAGAAGGAGTAAGGCAAGGAGGGCCAGACCCTCAGGAGTTCGTTAGCAAGGCCATTCAGGAGCTACAAGAGTCAAGAGTCATGAGAGGCGGCCACCACCTACCAGCTGTGGCTCCCCATCCAGGCGAGGATGGTGGGCTGCGCGTCTGCATCGACATACCAGGGCTCAATCGAGTCGCCTCTCTGGAGCGCCTCTGGCCCTCGCGAGTGGGGCGCCTCTGGTCCACCCCACAGCTACATTCGCATGCCTTACGGCTTGCCGAGCGCGGCTGCCACGTACTAGCGCCTCATGAGGGGCATCATGGAGGCTCAAGAGGCCAGGCGTTCCGCAGCCCTGGCGGAGATGGAGATGGTCCGCGAGGAGCTACCAACGCCTCCGGTGCCTCCTGAGGCCCCTGGGCCTGGGAGCTCGTGAGGATCGGCTTCCGCAGTCCACTGAGTCTGCTACACCAACGCTGCTTCGTCCTCAACATCATCAGGTGACATCTTTCAAGTTTCCGCGTGGGTCCGTCCCTGCGGCATGTATCCCTTTTATTTCATGTTGTTAGCTTACTTTGTTGGGGGCGCCCCTCGAGATACATCATCCCCAAGTCACTCGGGCCTGACCCAGTGATGTCCGCCTTCCTAGCATCTATTTGAATGAATCCACTCCTTCGCGGCTAATGTGTTTGACCTAGTTGCCCGCTCAACTGACGCCAACTGACGGAGCTGCTCCCAAAACGGCACGGCGCTTGCGCATGGGTCCGTCCCTTCAACACCGACAAACCTGAATGGTTGAGCTCTGGCCGCGGCAGCCCCGCATGGCGCCACCTCGTCAAGCCTTCAGTGCCTCATCGCTCCTAGGAAGCAACCAACGACCGACTGTCAATTGTCATGGCAACCCCTTGTTCTTTCTATGATGGGTCTACAGGATGTCCTAAAGGAGCTGCGTCAAGCGAGGCCCTTGCGGTGTCTCCTTCACTCTCATCCGCGCGAACCGCTTGCACGTTAAAGGGGGGGTGCCTGAGCATCGCGACTCAGGGCTCCTACTGGCTCTCCAGCCCTCACCCTCTGGCCTTGTCCACGGCATCGCGACCTGGCATACTAGCGATGGCTGAGATTCGCCCGAGGGCCGGGACCTGAGGACGTAGAGAAGAAAGGGGAGCAAGGGCGAGAGGGGAGGGACACGCATGGACCTCATCGAGCAACCTCATGCCTGCCGATGCACGGACCCGGCGACACACCAGGGAGCGGTCCCTGATCCTCGAGATAAGTCACCACCCGGAAGCACCAGCTACGATGGCACCATCCCCGCACATAACGCAATCCCGTGTTAGCGATGCTGCTCTCCTTTCTCACCGAACGACGGCTGCTTGAGCGCCAAAGGGGACCTCCTGAGCATCGCGACTCAGGGGCTCTTACCGGACCCCGGGTCGCTCACCTCCTGGCCTTGACCACGGCATCGCGACCTCGCATACCAGCGACGGCTGAAGCCGCCTTGGGACTGGGACCTATCAGCGCAGAGCACCAAGCCCTCGTGAGGTTCGAAAGGGAGAACTGAGCTAAGACGGAATGAGCAACTTGCACAATTCTACAACAAGGGTTATATTAACAAATAGGATCACAAGCACCTTACAAGCCCCCACGGGACGCGTCTTTGATTCCTCGCAGGGAACAGATCCTAAAAGGACGCTAACTACACGAGCCCCTGCAAAAGACGCCATCATCAATAGTGGCCGTCAAGCACCGGCGGCAACCCCATCCAGATCAGAGTTGGCGACGGCCTGACAAGCCCGCCCTGCTCCAAGAGCGGCGCCGGCTCGGGGGCTCGTAGCTGTCGTCGCTCGTCTCCGGGGTCGCGAAGAGCTCGCTGGAGTCGCTGGATCCTCCATCGCCTCCGCCGCCTGAGGAGCCGCCAAGGGAGCGGTCGGCGGGCCTAGTCCTCGCTGTAGCAGGGTCCCGACCACCTCTCCCGGGGCAGCACTCCAGCCGGCGCCCGTTTGCATCGAAGACCTTGAAGAACATCACCGAAGCACCGTCGTACTCCAAGTGGATCATGAAGGCGCCTCTTGTCCTGCAAACCCAGGCTATTTTGCCCCAGCCTCGAGTCATGAAGACCTCGCACGGGTCGAGTCATAACGACCTCTGCCTCGGTCGCGAGGGTGCTGCAGCTGGCATGCTGCAGCCAAAGCTCCAGGAGTTCTCCCTGCGGGATGATGGAGGCGAAGAAGGGAGGAAAGAGAATCCAAGACTGAGGAGGCATGGCGGCGTGGAGCACGAACTCTCGGGAGGAGCCCTTGGTGTGGACCCTAGGAGGGATGACCCACACCTTCGTGACCCGTCGGCGCCGACGCCGCCGCCGCCCGTGGCGATCAGCATCGACTCCTTCAGAGCCCTCGATGTGGGTGTACAAGGGAAGCGGTAACCCCGGCGGTGGTCGCTCGCACCAGGGCCTCGACACCACCTGATGGGCCCCCTCGTCCCGGCGGCAGAGGGAGAGCCATTTCTTCGGCGGGAGCGGGTCTGGTTCCTCCCGGGGAGCCTTTCCCTTCTCTGCCACCGAGAACCGGCGGATCGGAGCCATCGCAGCAAGACAGAGGAAGGAACGGGAAGAAGGAGAAGCAAGAAGAGATGGACTGGAAGGGCGCGTGCCGTTCCGTACTTATGGCCGGCGAAGGCCAACCGTCGACCCCCACGATCGCAGGTAATCATGACCCGCTTTGCATGCAGGGACTTGTCCGATCCGTGTAGTTGCCAAGGCGCCATGGGGAAGTGGAGATGCCCACGTCCAATCAACCGCCACGCGGCGCCCAAGGCCGCATGCTGTTAGGGCCCGCGGCGCTTCGCTCTTGCCCTTTCGCCTCCCTGCACGGCCAGGTCCAGGCGCACCTTGGGCCCGGGGGCTACTGTCGGCGTTCTGGGAACGGGGGTCCCCAGACTTGCCTGCCTGCGGCCTGCGGCGTGGCTCAAAGCGGGGCCCAGCATGGCCCATCTTCATGAACACAAACCCAAGACCCTCGCGAGGGGCCAAGCCTCGCGGTGCGGACGACACAGAGCTTCCTCAGGCGCGGCCTCATCAGGCTGGCCCGCGAGGAGGCGGAGAGATCAAGGCGGGGTACCTCACAAGGTGCCCATGATGCAAGCCATGACGACCAAGGGCGCCAGGCGGGCGCCAGCTCGCGTAGTGTCCTCCTTTCCTCTTTGGTGCAAAGGGAGCAAGCGCAGGCGAGAGCATCAAGCAAAGGCACCTGTTTCAGTGCAACGAGACCAAGACCAGCCCAACGGCAGGGAGGAAGTCATTGTGGATCCCAACCAGCGTCACCACCCGAGCCTTTGGCAGGCGAGGACCAACTTTAGTCAGGATAAGTGTACCAGATGTTCCCCTTCAAAATGGCCAATTGTTGGCGCCCTTCCCGCTCAATATTTGGGAAGAGGCCCAGGGCCTTTGCCTATAAATAGGACTAGCCACCCCCAGGGTAGAGAGGATCGGCCAATCCAGAAACAAGCTAGGATCGGATCGAGTAGCATCACGCAGAGAGAGAGAGAGAAGGGTGACTGAACTCCTCCTAGAGTTTATCCCCCAGCCAAGAACGGACCCTCGCGAGGCTGTTCTTCCTTGTATTGCTCATCATCATCAGCCCAAGAGGCAATCCACCACACCACAAACTAGAGTAGGGTATTACACCACAATGGTGGCCCGAACTAGTATAAACCCTGTGTCTCTTGTGATGTTCTTTCCATAGCTTAGATCTTAGCATGGTGGTGGGGTGCAGGTAGGTAGAAGGCGAAATCTCCACGCGCACCCCAGTGTTCAAACCTCAAGGGTCTGCCGGAACCCGAAATCCGACAGTCATGCTCTTGATGAACTTGATGTTCTTGGAGAGCTTGTGGAGGAGCTTCTCGAGATCGAGGAGGAACTTGAGGAACTTGACGATGCACGCGAGCTTGAAATCTTCGTTCTTGAACTTCTTCGTGAAGTGCTTCTTCATGTTCATGAGCTTGTCGGCCTCGGTTGGCTATGGCTCGACTTGAATCTTGGAGGGCTTGTTGCTCCTCAAGTGCTTGAGCTTCACGGAGTTGTTGTTCTTGGCGTTGTGCCTCGGCATCTTGTGCATCTTGGTGTAGACACGCGCGCTCTTCCGCTTCATGTTGGCGTTGTCGTTGCCGTTCTCGTGCTAGCGCAAAAGCCTATTGGGTTTGACGTTGCCGGCACTCTTGAGAGTTGGTATCGCATAAAGGATTGAGGCTTTCTTGACGATCGTTGTGCGCAGCACGACGTAGAGTGTTCGATGTCGGTGTACTTGAGCCGAAGAAGTGAAGTCGGAATGTCATCCTTGAGTGCCATGGGGAACCAATTCGCCATGACCTTCTCGTCTCCGTTGGCAGCTTCGATGCCCAGCTCGTATAGCTGGAGGAACTCCGCCGGGTCAGCCGTGCCGTCGTAGCGAGGAGGCAAGTCTGGCTTGAACTTGGCGGGCCACGCGACGCTGCGTAGCTCAGCGGTGAAGGCGCGACAGCCTGCTGTGGCCACTTGGGAGCCTCCGTTAAGATTGTGGAGTTGAACCAATGAGTTTGTACGGGTAATGAGATCACCTACTTCATGAAGATCTACCCTAGTGAGGCAAGTCCTTCATGGGCAATGGCCATGGTGGGATAGACAAGTTTGCTTCTTCGTGGACCCTTCGTGGGTGGAGCCCTTCGTGGACTCGCGCAACCATTACCCTTCGTGGGTTGAAGTCTCTATCAACGTGGATGTACGATAGCACCACCTATCAGAACCACGCCTAAAATCTCCCTGTCTACATTGCATTTGCTCCCTCCAAACTCCTCCCTTTTCCTTCATATGCAATTGTTTTACATTCCGCTGCTATACTCTTAGAATTGCATGTGTAGGTTGATTACTTGAGTTGTGCTAAGTTGCTAAAATTTGCCAAGACTTAAAATTTGGAAAAGGCTAGATTTTTATTTGGTCAAGTAGTCTAATCACCCCCCCTCTAGACATACTTTCGATCCTACACACACCCTTCGTAATCAAAGGGACGACCAGTAAATTGTTATGGTCAAGTACAGTCTCGAGAACACACTTGACAACAATGCTACAGGAAAACACTAGTTCAGGACACATGGCGACAAGGACATAGAAGTTGGATAGTTTAGCAGTAGAACTCATCCTCAGGTCTTCTAGTTCACAAGGCGTGACTTTGAGAACTTCATCTCCACCGCGGACCTAGTTCTAATTCTAACAGAAACCAAAAAAATTATTACTACCTCTGTTCAAAAATATAAGATGATTTTCGATATTTTACTCCATATATGACTACATATATGCACAGAAATGAGTGAACAAAGACACTAGAACATGTCTTCAAAGGCATGAGAGCACAGGGATTACTTGCAATATCCATAACACAAGTTACTGAGGCAAATATACCCTCTTCAAAGGTAGCATTTATGTTCATAAAGTAGTTGAAAGTAATCTATAAGAAATCAGTGTCAACCTCTCGCATGTTTTGGTCAAAAGAGCAATTTAGAACTGTCATTTGGCACACAAAAATCACATGCAAGATCACCTAGAAAGTTGTACTACCAGTACTAGTACTGTTAGATGAAAAAACACGATCAAAATCGAGAAAAAGATCGTCAAGAAGAGATATTACCTGGACTTGCTTAATGGGGGATCCCGGAGAGGGGGGCTTGGACAGGGCGACGACTTTGAGCTTGTCTGCGGTAGTCTCGGCGGGGTGCTTGCGCTTCTTCGTACCATGAGCCTCGACGGTTTTGGCCAGAGCCATAGACATCACTTCGGATGGTGGTCTAGCGTCCATCAAGAAACTGTGAAATATAAATAAAAGAAAAGAAACCATAATCACAAACCCAAAATAAGAAGAGAGAGGGAGTTATAGGATCAGTCTCGGGGTTGCAAGACCGGGCCTTGGCCAGAATCAACACAATTGATGCGCTCACCTTTCCTTCATTGGGAGAGAAGAACAATGGCAGAAGCAGGTCCAGGGTTTTCTTGAAGAAATGAGAAACAAGATGAGGGAGAAGCGAGTGGGGGTTTTCTTCAAGAGAGGAAGTTGAGAGAGAAGAGTGAGATGATGGTTGCTTCATCCGTCGAACATACTACTGGGAAGGAGGGGGTTTTGTGATTTGACGGCTCATTGGGCAATATTGCGGCGCTTTGATCGGGGTAGTCTACCATGCAATTGGGCACTCTACTATGGAGTAATTTAGTGTATGGCTGGTGGACACCGATGCTGGTTGTCCCACACGTTGGCGAAAGTGAGTAGCAAGCTTCCCGACGACCAACGATGAGGATCCCCATGGTAGAGTGTGTCCATTGTTTTTCTAAAGAAAAAAATGATTACAACAAGCATTTCCACTCTTACGACGGAGGAGTGTGAAACACGGCAGCCACTTGAACATACACAATGCTCCTACTACTAGGCATGTGTAGTGGTTCATACATCTGTAATACATAATCTTGTTGCTAGTGTAGTAAGATATGACTATAACAAATGATGTTGTGCGCATGTCAACTCTATGAACAATAATGTAACATAGTAGTACCGCTTTTTCGATTGTCCGATCGAGAATGAATGGTGAGATCAATGTTAATAGAACTAGGTCCATAGTGCATGGAGAGTACGGTGCCATAGTACTCCACGAAACATGAACCATATGAAGCACGAATTAGTGTTAGGCAGGGTGTATGAAGGGTGCATGGGATGGGAGCAAAATTTCCCTTCCCGACCCACTTTTGGGTGTTTGGCAGAGTGCATGAAGGGTGCATGAGTCCACACTAGTAGGTTAATACAAATACACGAAGAGGGAACAACTCTATTGAGATGAGAATGCAACCAAACACACCCACACGCTTTGTGCTACAATGACTGATCTGCACTTGATGAGTTTGATACAACGATCATTTTGCACCGAGACATGCACATGCCCATGCAAAGGATGCCTAAACACTACCAAAGTCCCTCTGCTTCTTGAGGTGCATGACGTTGGTGATGCAGGGTGCAACCGCCCGCAAAGCCCGCTCCCGGTCGATGGGAGCCAGCTCGTCAAAGACGGCGTCCAATGGCACGAATGGATTCCAGTGACGGATCCCTGAGAGGATTCACCCGGCAACAGGCGACGGCAGCCCGCAAACCCTCCTTGTCCAGCTCCTCCCCCACCATCGCGTGGATATGGCTCAGCTCCTTGGAGATATAGGTGAAGAAGGAGACCAGGTCAGGAAGCCGCAACTCATTGAAGTCGATGGGGTGGTCGAACGGGTTTAGCTCAACCGCCGACATGGTCGCGCCGGCATGAAGGTAGGCATCACGCAGCCGAAACACGTGCACGACAACTTGGTCCACCAAGTGGCTGAGGCAATCCTGGACCACGTCACGATCGGCCCGCTCGCGCTCTAGCCGGCTCCCTTGACTGCCTATCGTATCTCCCGCTTTCTACAGCAATGCCACCGATGCCTCGAGCATCTTCGTGGTGGACGCCTGCTGCTTTTGAAGCTTTGTGAACTCCCGCACATAATGGAGGAGCATGGCACTCCTCTCCTCCTTGAGCTCACGGAGTTCCACGTCCTTGGCCCTGAGCTCCGCATCCTTGGCCTGGAGCTCCTATATCAGGCACCTCACCTCAGACTCTGTGATCTGCTGCGCCGCCATGGCACCAGGTAGAAGCAATGGGGTGAGTAAGCAAAGGGGGCAAAATGGTTGGAAGGCAATGCAATCTACGGGGAGGCGGAGGGAGTCAGCCAATGAGTAGGGAATCTTTTTGTTTTCACCATGGGAAAACACCAGTCGACGACTTCTCACATGAGGGAGCAGTAGGTTTTACAGGCAGAGTCATCGTGACTAATTGCTATTGCGCCTGCTCCCGTCAATCAAAAAATTAAAAATCCTGTCACGCCTGCTCCCGTCAATCAAAAAATTAAAAATCCTACCGCACCCAAACACCAGAGCAATGCCGCAGTGGGTATTAAAATTTACCTGCCGGCAAGGAGATAAAAAATGGGTGACAAAAAAATGTGGCGGCGACGTAGCTAACCGGACGCACTAGCCCAACCAGCTAGCCACCGTGCTTCAGTGATCTACTCGGCGGGAAAGGTGGTCTTTCATGATTTGACGACTCATTTACTTCCTTCGGCGCTACGACCGAGGAGGACCCAGAAAACACGCGATAGGGCATCCCACGTCTCGGCAAGGAAGAATATTTTCGTGCACCACCCGGGAGGACCACGAAACCGCGCGGTAGGGTGTGCCACATCTCGGAACGGAGGTAAAATGTGCGTGTAAAAATATACTGTATCAAACGTAGTACCTATGGTTCTACCTCGGGACCCAGCCAGTCGGTCAAAAACACCCCACTCGCCACACAACTTCATCATGCTAATGTGGCACAGAGGATAGGTGTGGTTAGCTCTGTCTCAACTAGCCCCAACTTCTCTTGTTCTAGGCGATTCTTCTATTTTCCAAGCCTTTTTAAGTTATAATAACACCACGGTAAGCTAGCGCCGCTCTTCGTGGGTGCCCGTGCGTCTAAAGGTTAGACGATGGAGAGGAGAGAGAGATTGCAGACCTGGGACCCACCAGCAAGTGAGTCAACGGTCATGCATGTGTTGACGAGGCACTCCCTCTACACTACTGAACGTAATACTATATAAAATCAAGTTATGGGACAAAGCCAACAACCGTTGTTGTTTCAGGCTATCGACTTATGCTTTGTAGTCCAGGTTGCCAGTTCGAATCTCGTCTTTCATATTTGTTAGTTTTAGGTCCAAATTTGATCAATGAAAAGTGGGACCCCCGTGTGTTGTTTTGATATTTCAGTGTGGGATGGTTTGTTTGAACAAACACTTTGCACGGTTAGACAAGTAACGGAACGAGTTACACATATTTTGCATGTTTACAAAACAATGGTAGCGGCATAGAATATCCACATCCACCCCGCAACTT